>NC_056743.1:548216629-548414129 GCF_019279795.1 Protopterus annectens | reverse complement strand
ATGATTGCCTTTCCTGGCCAAATGTGTCAATATATGGAGCCATGAGGTAAGACAATGAATAAACCTGTGCAAATATAGAGGCGGAAATAAATATTATGTATACTAAAAGAGAAATTAGAGAAGTAAGTAAAAGTGCATTCTGAAAAACAAAAGCAAAAAAACATGCTTTCCAAAGTTTGTTGGGAGATCTGACCTCCATGTTGCCTCCTATGTCAACTTTTCTAGCACCATTGTTTATCACTGTGTACCTGTCAATGTCTTTTCACTCTCTTAACACTAACCAGTGAAGGTCTAGCCTTGTACAGTAGAGAGTCCATTATCTGAAAATCAATTATCAGAAATGTCAGTTATCAGAACCAGCCTTCCAAAGTTTTTGGGTACGAAAAACAATAAAGTCTGAATATGTAAACATTACACATATTTGCTTGAGCATGTTTTTTGAGCATGTAGCCAGCTTGTGTGTGAAAAATATTCTTTATTGTCCATTGGAATTGCTGAATGCTTGAAAAGTGTATTACTGCATGGAGAAAAATAAAAAAAAGATTTTGAATGTTTTTATCTGGTTCAATTATGTTTGATTATCCTAACAATTTGATTCTCCAAACTAGTCTAGGTCCAAATCAGTTCAGATAAATGACTTTGTACTTATGTGGCATGAAGTTCTTTGCAGATACTGCCTCTCTAATGAAGATGCCATTTCCTCCTGCAGCCTCCCAAGCATGTGAGTTAAGATGCCATGACAGATCAAGCACATTACCTATTTCTATCCCTCCTAATGCATCTGTGTGTGATAACAGCATATTTTATCTAGACAAATCCATCACTACACATAGCAACTGCCATGGTGTCAGCAATGCAGAATGTAAGTCGTAGATCCATCCTTAGAGAAAAGAGGAGACCACAGGCCATTTCATCTTTTATTCTCTCAACCTGGCCAGCTCTATTAATGATCATGGGTTGTTGCAGAACCTGGAGCAATGGCAGTATGTTCATGTACCCTGTCTCTGCAACAAATCGAGCAGGAAAGAATTCACTTTGTCTGTAGAATATGCATAGATCATATGACATACAGTATATTACCATATGTAGCTATTCTGTGCCTATGACATTTCAGTAGGCCCTTATGCCAGGTATATGCTAACAGATACAGTTATCTCTTTTAAATAGAATTCATGAATGTCTTGCAGGAGTGAATTATAAAGGACTATTCAGCACTGCTCTTTGAGTACTTAGACATACAAATTTGATCAACTTTACAACTAGCATCCTCACACTTGCTGCAAATGGTGCTTAAATCGCAAACACTGCATATCCATATCTTACTGGAGTTAAGCATCACCCTGATAATGTAGGAATCCCAGTGCTCCAGAGTTATAATATAAATGCATTCAGTTTTAATTAATTATAACATCTCCAAGCTTTTATTTGGTTAAATTGATTACATTGCTCAAGGACAGCTTTTTAGGAAAGGATCCTAACAAAAAGTATCCGAGCTCATACAGATCTTATATAGTGACTAAGTATTATGTAATATCTAGGCAGCCACATGCCTTAAGATAGTCTCAGCACTGTACAATAACATCTGGCTAGGATGAAAAATATGAATGTAACAGAAGGAATCAGCTTATGACATTTGGCTAAAACAGATATTATAAAACAATCAAAACTAACAACTTTAAAACCTGAAAATAAAAACAAAAATAAAAAAAATGAACGGGTAATCGCATCCAGTAACCACTTTATTTTTAGGTTAAGCGCTTTCTTCAGTTCTATGTCTGACTACATCAGTGAAAGTGCTTCACCTAAAATAAAGTGATTACTGGATGTATGGCTAAATTAAACAAATATTTAAGACTGAGACTGAGAGAACGGCTGAAATACTGTAGGTGGGACTCAATGGAGAGAAGCTTTGAACGCACTGGAAACTAAGGAAGAGGTAAGAGCAGGAAAAAGAAAGAAATGACAAATGAACCGATGATATATCTGTAAAGAAGTTTCCAGTAATCACAGCCACTGTTCATTCAATTAGGAAGCTACATATAGTTTTCTAATGGACTTTAAAATTATCTTGTTGTCGGGTTTCTGGGAAGTCTAGTCCTCAACTAATGACACTCAGACACTACTATTATAGCATATGCTATCGCATAGAAAATTACACTTGTACTTTAAGTGCACCATATACCTAAGGCAGCATTTTGTAGATTAACGGAGCACTTCTGATATACTGCACATATTTATTTAATACTCAGTCTTTCTTTGTTACTGTTGAATGGTAGTAAGGAGCTGTATTATAGGTAATTATATCTTCTTAAGTGTGCATGTATCATTAAACTACACATTCTTAGTTTCCATTTCTCAAACACATATTAATGTTTCTGTCTTATTCAGAGCAGACAGATCCAACCATTCACTTAGCATCATATCAGGAAAAATGCAACAGAAAGCACTTCATTCCGATAGGCAGAAAATATCATCCTCTTGTCTCAACAAGCGGCTTAAGCTAATGAGTTGCATACCATCCTGTAATCATACAGACAAGGGTGGGCTACGTAGTGCTGAACCCCCACACTGCTTGATAAATGAAGATTTTACTTATAGTATTTTTCAGGTTAGTTCATTGTAATTTTGACAAATATATATATATATATATATATATATATATATATATATATGTGTGTGTGTGTGTGTGTGTATATGTATATATATATATATATATATATATATATATATATATATATATATATATATATATATATATATATATATAGATCCCTATTACAGTATAGAAAAGCCAGAAAAGAAAGGAAAAGATAGGAAAGGGTCAAAAGTACATATCACGGAGAACTTATCCTGGTCAGTCCATGTATCCAGCACAGTCAAAAAAGCTCAGCAATGCTTGCACTTTCTAAGGAAACTTAGGAGGGCAAAATTACCAAGCTCCATACTTCAGACCTTTTATAGGGGCACCATTGAAAGTGTCCTGACCAACAGAATTGCAGTCTGCTATAGGAACTGTACCAATCAGGATTGAAAGGCTCTCAAGAGAGTTGTAAGGTCAGCAGAAAGAATCATTGGCACCTCCCTTACACCCCTGGAAGATCTACACACATGCTGGTGCATCGACAGGGCCAAAAAGATTTCCAGCGATTCAACGTATCCTGCCAATGGTCTGAAAACTTGCCTATCCTGAGGCAAGAGCTGCAGAAGCCTGCATTGTAAGACCACCAGACTAAAAAAAAGTTTCTTTCCGCTTTCCATTAGACTGTTGAACTCTTGGGAAAAATGAACCATGATGTCTGTTACATAACTAGCCTATCAAGGGGCTTATTTTATGGATGTGCAATGACTAAGTACAATACTAAGGTAGCTCACCTACAAACTGAAGGACTGTGAAGTGCATTATACAAACTGTACAATAATTCAGTCTAATCATAGATATGCTGCTATTGTTTCAATTTTACTTTGACAATATTGCCTTCATATTGTTCCTTGTCTTCCTTGTTTCCTGTTCTGGGATGTGTGTGGGTCACTGCTGTCCTACTTTACTTACAAATTGCTACTTATTAAATTTCTGCTGTGATATTTTATTTATTTTTTTCTCTGTCTATATGTGCAACTGTTTCCTGCATTGAGAACAAAGCATTGTGATTTCATTCAGCTACACTGCTGTTTAGTTCTGAATGACAATAAAGTTTTCTTTGACTTTGAGAAGATTGAAATTAACAAGATCGAGACTGCAACATCACAAGTGCACAACAGTGAAAATTTACATTAACGAAAGTTAAAAGAACGGACCACAGCTGAGCATGTCAGACACCAGCTGGAATGTCTGAATAGAGATCTAGAGCTACTATACCTCCGGCAAATTATATATACTAACTCCAAGATTGCACTACAGTGGGGAAAAGGAAACATTTCCCGATCCTCACTATACCACGATCTACATTAACAAGCTTTGAAAAAGAAGTTAACATGTATATAACTATCTGGATCCAGTTATGGAACTAAGGTATAGGCGAATCACAATGGACATTCTTGCAAATCCATTCTAAGGCTGAGTTATATACAAAACTATGCAATCTGTAACTGAGCATGATGCAGCATTTTCATTGTTTATAAACCAAGATTTGTCATACTGCTTAGACGCATACCATAGCAGTCATTATGAAAGCAAAGCCTACTGTTCCAGTATTCTACAAAAGCAGAAACTGGGTCCATGCAGGTGGGATGGGGACTGAGTTGTATTAAGTCATAGTTTCAATGTACATCTGAGAGGTAAGTGTTTATATTTAGTACCTGTTCATTGTCTGTGTCCTAGAAATGCTAGTATGAATGTCAGGGAATGCATCCTAAGATCAAGGTTGCAGAAGCTTGGAATAGCTAACATTCTTATAGATATATTTAGTTCCAAATTTTCCCTTCTGTAATCACCACATCTACCAACACAAAATGTCCAGTCTATAATCTCCCACCCTAGCAGTCACTTCTGATCAGATACTTAAAGCTCTCTATAAGAGCAAAAACACCATCATAGTGGATCCAGATAAGATACCAAGCTGTTTTCCGGTCAGCACAAAATACTCCCTATCCAGCACCCTTCTTAAAGTATTCTACCACAGCGTCTACACCAGACAGATACCACAAGTGTAGGGAACAGCTAGAGTTGTCTTTCCCCTCCACAAGAAAGGTCCCACCGCAAAACTTGGTAACTATTAACGTACCAGTCTCCCGACATCATTTGCAATATGATGGACCACAAAATTTCCAGACCCTAAGTGATCTGGGTTTCTAAATGGCAGATCATGCCTATTTAACATAGGTGAGCTTTTTGAGATAGTCCGAGAAGCACTAGATTGTGTTAACGTTATGTGCATAGCTTACCTTGATTTAGATAAGGCATTTGATGTTATACCACACTCTGTCATCATTGAAATATTGCTAAAACTCAAAATTAATCCCTATATAACCTATTGGACTACCAGTGCCTCATTGATAGACACAATGGAAGAGTCAATGGTACACTTTCCTCCAAGAGATGTTTCAACAGTTGTGTATGTCAGGGCTCTGTTTTGGGACCACTTTCATTTGGTAACTACTTCTCTTATGTCAAATCTGGTATTAAAGAAAAATGGCTGTTTAAGCTCATAAATGACTAAAAGCTTGTACCCACCATTACCTCCTCTTGAAAACACTGGATCCATCAAACAGGCCTGTCTTAGATGAATACAGGTGTCATGGTCCAAAGTTGAATAAAAATACCTATAACATCATGCAGTTTGGGAAACATGAAGTCTGACAACTTCCACATTAGTGATAACTCATTTAAAATAGACACTTCAATTACAGATGTAGGCACCTTCATGAATAATAAACTCTCATTTATCCATCACATACCTAATATCATTAGGAAAGCATTCCATCCCCTTCCAACTGACTACTAATGGGAACTCTTCTCAGTCAGAAGAAGTCCTCGGTCTCCTTTACTTGTCCATCATCTGGGCCATACTGCAATACAATGCACCTATCAGGATGTATGCTCCCTAACTCCTAACCAAACTTAAAAAAAAAAAAAAAAAAAAACAAGTGGTTCCTCACTAACAAAATCTCATGTAAGAGCTCGTTAGGCCACCAAGAAGATACAATCACCCTGCCACTTTTCCATCTCTCCTCCAGGCTCTGCAGATTGATCTTTTCCTGGTACAAAAATCTGTAAATGACACATTCCTGTTAAATCTACTAAATATCTGCAAAACTGGTAGCAATACAATTACAAGATTAAGATTAAGAGATCTAAATCTATATCGGGATATATTTAGTACCTGTTGGCATGACAGATATTCACTTTTGGATAAAATTGTTGCTTTCAGTAAAGTAAAGCACATCTCATACTCTATTCAGATGTAGCTAAGACAAATGGTACACTAAAAATTTACTTTGTCCAGTTCCCCTTCAATAAACACCCATCACACCAAATGACATTTGATGACCTTTATTAAAGTTCTATAAACATAACTTCATTGACCAACTAATATTTTATTTATTAATCACAGCATAAACATCCATATAACAATTGACTTAGGCCAGCATGAGCACGCTCACCCTGACCAGGTAAGCAGCATCCTTACCTGCGCTCACTTACTTTCACTTGTTAGGCAGCATTCTACAGCTCCCAACTCATTGAAATAACCATTCAACCAAATAAACCACGTCTCATCTCTGCTTGCTTACTTATGCTTGTTAAGTATTATCCATCTCCTCACTTGCATTTCCCAACTCATTGAAATAAGCCCCCAACACCAGAGAGGGAACAGAAGAGGGACAAGCCAGGCCATCTTCTCTGCCCATCAGCCTGACCAGGCTGTTCCCCCTACTTCATTCCAAAATTATCAACAAAACCCTCCAAAACAAACCTAGCCATGCCAAAATCTCAAACCAAAATCATTTGCCGTACGCCATGCCCTCTGAACCAACTGTATCCCTGTCATCAACCTCCCAGTGGCCTAACATAAAATTTACCAAAGCAGCCAGTTGTCCAAATAGCTGACTTAACTGATAGTCCTCCACTAAAGACAAAACAACCACAGCAGACAACCCAATACCCTTACCTTAAACTATCCTCTTTAAATCACCAATCCTCTGTTATCTTAACAACTGCAACTCCAGAATTTTTCACACATGGCAATCTTGCAAGTGTTCCACAATGAAAGTAAGGGGCTGCAATGCCACCTGTAACATTGCAAGTCCAATTTCATGCTGCCCAGCCTAACTGCTGCCCAGTTTAGCCACCTCAGATATAAAAATGGCCAAATATTTTTTTTTAATTGTGTTAAAAGAATTTTCTCCCTCTAAATCTGAAGGCCCACCAATGCATCAAAAATGATTGAAAATCCTCTCTCAAAAAAAACCCAACACACCAAAGCTGTACACATCATATGCACACTGATTACACTTCTAATTAATCCATTTAAAGTCTTGGCCAATATAACATTTCCCGCAAAATGACCTTCCAGTCCAAGCCTTGATAGCTTGGTTGCTGGTGTACCACCTGCATCTACACCCAAAGTCACATGCTTAGCTCCCATGTATGCCCCTATGGCCTACCAATGCAATTCTCTTGAAACAACTCAATCATGACCCATCCGGCCATGGCCACAAGTTGACTGCTCATCAGTGTTACACTGCCTTCCCTCACTAGGAATATCTTAGTGCTGTTCTTCCTGTAACCCAAGAAAACCATAACCAAAAGTGGGACAAAGCCCCAAAATTAGAAAAAGTTCAAATATTTCTGTCACCAACTTCGAAAGACAGACTTGCAATAGCATGAATTTACTGAAAGGAATTCTCCAACTCCAAACTTTAATGATTTTACAGTAATTGCCAGAAAACCAAAATTTTGTGAAAAGTGGCCCAAAATATAAGGTCAAAATTTGGACAGTCTGGGAAAACTGCACAATAGAAGCATGCCCCTTTAAGCGAGTCCCTAGGAATTAGCTCCTGAAAACTCACCTATAATGCGTAGCAATGAAGTACAATGGCAACATATCCTACCTGAAAAGTAACAATACCACAGTATGATGATCCTGATTAAGGTGCTGGCTGCTTTAAAACCCAAAAACACCTGCATAACCTTAAACACCCCCAAAATTCACTACTTCCTAATGACAATCCTGGCTAGAACCCTAGCCACAGCACTCAAGCTAACCTGAATCCCCCTCAAACCCCCTTCTTCCTAATGACCATCCGAACAAATACTCTAGCAGAAGCTGCACATCCTTAAACCACTGCTTGTCCCTGGCCTTTCCTTCCCTTGTGTTACCAATGCAGCTAGCAAAGTAAACATGCCCTACTTCTGCAAAATTCCAAAATCATGCCTTTCTTAAGCCTTCTAGTTCCCACGCAGACAACAAAGCACCCAGTTTCCCAAATATCCCGAAAACATCTACATACCTACAATCCTTTCTGAAAACCTACCTATAAAATTCACCCAAAGCACAAGTGAAATTTCCTTGTGGTACACTCTAAAACCTTAATCTGGTATTTGATATTGCCAATACCTACTTGAGGGACAGATTAGTCACCATGAAGATACCACACTTTAGGAACCAACTCCAGCATTCTATTAAACAGAACACACCACAGGCACTCTACAAACACAGTAACAACTGGATGGGTAACTGTAAATTCACCCTAGTGGTTCCACCCATCCGAAAGTGAGGGTTGAACTTGGCTGGCTGGTAAGAGCCCTAGAGCTGTTAGCCTAATAACTTCCTATACTCCTATGATTGCTGTGACAACTCCACCTGTGGGAACCTCACACTCCCTATAAACAATCCTCATTGCGCTCCACTCCACTAACCAATGCTCACGTTGTGCACTGCCCTTTGTGGCCTCATTATGCACCACTCTGGTGACTGGGACATCCACCATAACAGCCTTCATCACCTTTTGGGCCTCCTTCATTCTGACCATTAACCGAGGTCAGGTCTACTCAGTGCCTCCCCTCCTACTAGAAGAAAAAAGAAAGAAAAGAAAAAAAAAATCAAAATAAATCTGTGCCACACACGTAACCAACACCTCTGATTTATTGTACAAGTGTCCCTAATGCAACAAGCACCCGGCAGTGTTAATTAAGATACCTAAAACACGGGAGAAATACTTCCATAACATGCCCACACCTGTCAGATGTACATTGAAAGTATGACTTAATACAACTCAGTCCCCATCCCACCTGCATGGACCCAGTTTCTGCTTTTGTAGAATACTGGAACAGTAAGCTTTGCTTTCATAATGACTGCTGTGGTATGCGTCTAAGCAGTATGACAAATCTTGGTTTATAAACAATGAAAATGTTGCATCATGCTCAGTTACAGATTGCATCGTTTTGTATATAAATCAGCCTTAGAATGGATTTGCAAGAATGTCCATTGTCCATTGTGATTCGCCTATACTTTAGTGCCATAACTGGATCCACATAGTTATATACATGTTAACTTCTTTCAACAATAAGCAGAATGATTGATTTGGCAAATCGATTGCATACTTTCTTAAGCTTCACCCCCCCCCCCCCCAACAGTATTTGCTTGCATGTCAATTAAGGTAAGCTGAGCTATATTTAGAAAATAATAAACTGAAAACCTCTATAGAGATTAGCAATATACATGTGTTTCTTCTACTTCCTTCACTGTCTGAAGCATGTACTGAATATCATACCTGGAAAACTAGGGACGGCCTATTGTGAATTAATACTGTACTTATTTAATTTTCAATGTGTTTTGTTCAAGATATACACAATCACAGGCTCTCTAGGAGGCATCCCAATTACAACTTTTTTTTTTTATTTTCTAACCCCCCCATCCCACTCAATCATTATTATTCTTGCCTCCTCTTCCACCTGATCTTACTTGCTTACCTAAAATCTTTTCTCTTTTCACTGTTTATATTTTGTATTTAATACCAGTCAAGGCAAAACTCAATACAGTTTAAAATCGCCTCTTGAGGGTACTCGCTCACCATAAAAGGGAACCTGCACAAACAAATAACAGTTATGCAGTGCACCGAATAAAACCAAGTGATTAATATAATCTACAATCCAATCTTCACCCTAATATTCAAAGAAATGCAAAAACCTGTACAAATAGAGACAAAGGCAAAGTGAGATCTACAGGCAATCATTACTGTTTTTTTTTTTTAATTAGCATTTGACCCCCCCCCCCCTTATTCTTCGGACAGGGGAATACTGACATCAGAGTTACCAATTACCAAACTTAACTGAAAACAGTAAAACACACAGAAATACCTACAACAAATAAGGAAATAAACACTTTAACAATAATGTCCACAGACAGTAATACCTCAGTATAGCCTCAGTTGTAGTGTTACTGAAAGCAATTCTTTGCAATACAACCTTCACTGCGTAAAGTACATATAAAAGCATAGCAGCAGAACTGTGAACAGAGCAAATGTAAACAGCAGCATACAATAGCAATGCCAAAAATTCTGGAGACAAAGATGGCCGCCATTCTATAAGCACTGCAGTACTTCAGCTCTCCAAAGACCAGAAACAAAAATCAACTCTGCGGATGTACATTTGGAGTTAATCAACTAATTGACAGCAATTAATAAACTACTAGAAGTCAGCGATCTTATCGAGGAAAAAAAATCTAAAAAAAATACTTGGTGACAACAGGATTGGAACTGATTGCTTGGTTGATTCTGAACAGAGCACCAAACAAAGGACTGAACTACCTCATTACTGAAATCTTTACTTGCTAATCATCTCTATCTGCAGCATTTCAAAATGTCAAAAGAAGATAAAAATATGGACACTACAACTACTAAAACTAAACTGTCAGCATTACAGTCTCCAGAGAAGGAATCCATATTTAAGAGACAGAAAACATTTAGACAGCAAGAGACTGCAAAAACAGGGACATCAGCGAAATCTGATCAACAGGTTACGATGGAAGAAATTAGGTCTGCATTATTACCTATACAAGATGCCTTACAAGACCTAACATCCCAAACACAAACATTTAGTGAGACATGTAATCGGATTCTAACAAGAATGGAGAAAGCAGAAACCAGAATAGCAGCAAATGAAGACAATATAGCATTGCTCACTAAAAGATCTGAATCACATGAGGCTGATATTCAAATGATGCAAAACAAAATTCTGGACCTGGAAGCAAGATCAAGACGTAACAACATAATCATCAGAGGGATCCCAGAATCAATCCAATATAATGATCTGACAACTTCTATCATACAAATATTTGAAACATTACTTAAGGACTCTGTGGATGTTCAGCAAATTGTCATCGAAAGAGCACATAGAGCTTACAGGAATTCCCAAGCTTCAAATACACCAAGACCTGTGTATGTCAAAATATTAAATTTCCAGGATGTGAATAAAATACTTCTAACCATAAAAAAATCTGGGGGATCTATAATGTGGCAAAGTTATAAAGTTTCTATAACACAGGATTTACCAACACAAATAAGACCGTCTAGACAAATGCTGGCTCCATACTGTAAGTTTCTAATTGACAAAAACATTAGATTTCAAATGAAATATCCTAACAGTTTAATCTTTACTCTTGATGGCATTAAATACACTGTAAATACAAAAAAAGAAGCCAGACCCACCTTTTTGAAGCTTTTTAAGGCTGTGCCACTGTCTGAAAATTGAACAGTCCATCCTGGCTTCTTCCTGCATTAGAGTGAATGGGAGACTTCATTTACGAGGATCCGAGGCTTCAAAATCCTTTGTGTGTTCTTCTTTCTTCAGCAGGCCTGGTAATTCTCCGTTTTATCTTTTAATCTCGTCTTCCTAGCTGAAATACGAAGATTCCACGAAGTTTTATGGCTTCAACGAGTGCTCCTGACCCACGAGGCAGCAGGAAACAAGGTAAAGGAAGCAGGGGGACCGTTTTGAGTGTGGTGCAGCTGAGAGGTCCGTTCGCGAATTGGTTCCCCGTCATAGCGAAAATTCGAAAAATGAACTGCCTGGACTGCTGCAACTGCTGGGAAGCAAGAAGAGCTGCTGTAAATCGAAAACGAAGCTTTTTGGGACTCATTTGATGCTAAAATGACTGTAAAACGATCAATGAGGTAAAGTGTGTCTTGTATGGATAAAAATGTATGGTTTGGCTGTTGCTGTATAAGAGTCTATGGCTTAGTGGTAAATCCAGGTAATGCAGTCTATTTTTTGTGTTATTTTTTTTTCTCTTTTTTTTTTCTTCTCCTTTGCATGCTTGTTTTGTAACTTACTGTGTTTTATTTAGTGAATAAATAAGTATCTTTTAACTATGATCAGTTTGGGGAAAGAGGAAAAAAGGAAAAATATATATATAGCATAATTAGCAAACAGTAGTAGTAGATGTGTAATATAGGTGATGTCTAACTGTAATGATATATAAAAATTAAATGCAATATTGTAGGAATGTTTTGAAGATAAATAGCTGACCTAAATAATGGCTTGTTTTAAACAAATGTATAAATCCAAAAGCGTACCACGGAGACCTTGTACCAACAACAGCAAGAGTGTAGTCTTAACGAATTTTATTTTTCACAAACGTTTTCGCCGCACAAAGGTGTAGCTTCCTCAGAGAAAGCAAATTAACAATGAGGTAAAATGCAAAGGAATAAACATAAAATTGAGATAAAATATTTAAAAAAATATATGTGAAATCATAACATTAAAAATGGAAAAATTCAACATGGAAATCAATCTAATAGTAACTCATAAAAAAGTAATACTAAGCAACAATAGATAAAAACTGGGTGGAAAATGCTAGTCACCCATTATGATTATAAGGCATGTTTATTCCTTTGGTAACATTTTACACTTCTAAATGGTTATCATCAACATGAATTATGGCTTGTATATTCTCTTTGTGGAATATGTTGATTTTGTGAAGTTTTATATCTGTTTTTCAAGATCTAAATGAGTTTAGCCTTACCATGTTGTCATTTCCCTTTTGATCTGTATAAAAGGGGCGTGCATTTTACCTCATTGTTAATTTGCTTTCTCTGAGGAAGCTGCACCTTTGTGCGGTGAAAACGTTTGTGAAAAATAAAATTCGTTAAGACTACACTCTTGCTGTTGTTGGTACAAGGTCTCCGTGGTACGCTTTTGGATTTCAACAGTTTTTGGTTTTTTGCATCTGCCTGTTTTTTTAAACAAATGTATAACAACTGTGTGCTTATTAGGTGAACTGTTAGTTAAAAGGTTTTGGAACAAGTAATTATAATGCTAACATATTATTGCTGAATTTAAAGTTTGTTAAAAGTGAATTATTTGACATGTCAGGTACAATTAGTTTACATGAATACTAGGGAAATGTTTAGAGCTGTAGTTACTTGAGTGCGGTGTTTAGTAGGGAATGTCTGGGTTAGGCTTTGTAGACGTAGATATAGTTGGTGTAGGTTTTTTGCATGCTATTTTATTGTTAGTTAATAGAATTAGTAGATTAGCTACTTGGGGAATGTTATCCAATGTGAAAAACCTATGTTCATCCTGGTCCGGAGGAATAGTGGATAGGCACTGGGTAGGGATGGGATGGCTGTTTTGCTTGCGAAAAATTCACGTAATACCAACACTTGTCAATTTAAGGTGGAAAACAAAAAATAGATACCATTATTCATCAATTCATAGTTTAGAATGTGGATAATAGATTCCTGGAACGTTAAAGGACTCCAGAACATGAAAAAAGAAAGCTGTTTCTGCATCTTGTTTGTCAATCAAAGGCAGGTTTTATTCTATTACAAGAAACACATTTGACTAATGACCAGTGGGAAACAATGAAGGACAAGAAATGGATTAGGAAGGTTGTAAAGGCAGAAGGGACTACGAATAGTGCTGGGGTGGCAATTATAATCAAGAAACAGTTTCAAGGAGAAATTTTGGAGGACAAAATAGATAAAGAAGGCAGATGGTGTTTGGTGGTTCTCAAAACTGAAAGTTTGGATAAGCCGATAGTACTTTTATGTGTTTATGCCCCAAATGTGAACCAACATTATTATATAGCTTCAATTTACTGTATTCTACAGTCATATAACAACTGTTACATAGTGATGGGGGGATTGGAATGCATACCAAGATTCTAAAACTGATAAGTTGGGAGCTTCGACTGCTTTTAATAAGCAGGCAATGGTAGCGTTGAAAGAACTGAGAACGGATTTCAAACTGTATGACCCTTTTAAACACAAACACATACAAGCAAAGGCACAACATTTTACTTTCTATTCTAGCTGCCATAAAATGTGGTCAAGAATTGATTTTTTTTTAATTCCAGAAGTGTTCATTTCACTTGACCCTAGGGTTTCTAATCAAGCTAGACAGCTCTCAGACCATTCTAAAATAACTTTAACTTTAAAGACCGATATTTTGAATACTAAAAATCATGGTGGATATAATTGGTCATTAAACCCATACCTATTAACCAAAGAAGATAGAGTACAGGAAGTTAAGGAGATACTTAAACAATTAGTATACAATATACCCCGTAATGAACATCCATTAGATATAGAATGGGCTACAACTAAAACTTTGTTAAGAGGATTATTTATTCAGAAAGCCACTTATTATAAAAACTCCAAAATAAAGAACAACTGGATCTGGAAACTAAAATACAATTATTGGACCAGGAGCTGATGAGTAACTACACTGAACAAACAGAAACTGAGTTGTTAAGATGTCAGAAAGAGCTGTTTCTTATGCACAACAGAAAATTGACACTGTATGAACAAAGAAGTTTAGTTAAATATGCAAATCACATTCAAACTCCCTCGAAAGCATTAGCCCGTATTATTAATCAGGCGAAATCGACCACGATTAATTACGAAATAAATCATAACAATACGTTATATACTGATAAGTCAGATGTCATGAAGATTTTTGAATCAATTTTAATCAGATATATGGTGAGCAACAAACTCATGGGCATGATGAAGAGAGAAAAGAGTTCTTACAGAAAATTAATTTTCCCAAGATTGACAAGGATTCTCATGGAGAATTGACTGCATTGATTACAGTTGATGAAGTTCTAGAGGCAATTAAGAAATTAAAGCCACATAAAGCCCCAGGACCAGATGGTATGACCTCTGAATTTTATAAATCTTTTAGTGGGATTCTGAGCACCGTACTTTCACAGACCTTTAATTATATCATTTCGAATGGCAGCAATGATCTTCATTTTAATGCCTCAAGAACAATTCTGATATTGAAAGAGAATAGTGATCCCAAAAATCCAGACAATTATAGGCCCATATCATTGTTGAATATTGATATGAAAATCATGACATCTATTCTAGCTAGTAGATTAAAAAATAATAAACTTGATAATATCAGAAGAACAGGCGGGGTTTATAGATGGGAGACAGACTACAAACAATACATTAACTCTTCATACTTTAATATCTTATGCGAAGTATAAAAATATGAACATATATGCTTTAATAATTGATGCTCAAAAAGCATTCGATAGAGTTAATTTGGCTTATTTATTTGAAACATTATCATATTTCAATATACCTCAGCCTTTTATTTCTATGTTAAGAAATTTATACAAGAATGCATACACTGGTTTATATATAAATCATGAATGTTCCAAAAGGACTCAAATTAAAAATGGAACTCGACAGGGGTGCCCATTGTCTCCCATACTGTTTAATCTGTATTTGGAACCTTTATTTCTTCATATGAAACAAAATGTTTTTTATAATTCTCCTGTACTTCTTGGGATAAAGGTTAGGATGGCTGCTTTTGCAGATGATCTAAATCAGGGGTGTCCAACCTTTTCAGTTGCAAGGGCCGAATTGAGTCAACAGAAATGGTCTGGGGGCAAACGGCAAGTGAGGACCCAAAAAAAAAAAAAAAAAAGTCTCACATTAACTGAAGAGCAAAAAAAAAAAAAAGAGAGAGAGATCTCAGGTTTATGCGGACTAATGTGGCTGTATTGTAGGTGAATTTGAACAATAAATTAATAAATGCATAATATTTGCCCTAAAATTCAATATCTCATTCTAATTATTTATATTTGTAAAAAAAAATTAACCGGTACAAACCTTTCAATTTGTATGAGATCATACCAATGATTTTGCTGGTTTCCAAGCACCCATACAGAAAGTGTTCATTTCTAACAACACTGATGTGCAAACTAAAAAGCGCAGCATGTTTTCCCTGTTCTAGCTTCTTATTTAAGCAATCTGTCCATGGCTGTTACTATAACACTCTCTAGGGAACAGAACCCACCCATTAGCATGAATAACAATTGTATCCCAACTTAAATGTGTTAACAAAAAGTTTTTCCAAGGCTCAACCTTCGGTCCCTTGTGAAACATTTATGCAAAGCCATTGTGGTAACACTGTAGTAATGCTAATTTAATACACAGATAAACTGGTTACTTTTAATACACACCATATATCAAGTGCTGAATCCTAATGGCACATATTCCACGATGTTAGATAACTCCATAAAGCTCCACAAATGAAGGTAAAATATTCAAAAAATGCTGCTGGTTGTATAAAAGAGAATCTTTATTCACAGGTTAACACAAGTGTTAGGTTAATGACTTTGGAAACAGCATCAGTTGTACCTTTATCAGTTAATTTACATATATGGCATCAGTTATCTACATATATGATATATTCTATTTTTATTATAATGCCCTAATAAGCAGCAAGCACAGGTCACAGAAAAAGAAGCCAAAGAAAATTAAAATGGTAATATACCAAATCAGGCTAGAAATGCAAATTATCAAATGTCATTAGCATGAATTTACTGAAAGGAATTCTCCAACTCCAAACTTTAATGATTTTACAGTAATTGCCAGAAAACCAAAATTTTGTGAAAAGTGGCCCAAAATATAAGGTCAAAATTTGGACTGTCTGGGAAAACTGCACAATAGAAGCATGCCCCTTTAAGCGAGTCCCTAGGAATTAGCTCCTGAAAACTCACCTATGATGCGTAGCAATGAAGTACTCTGGCAACATATCCTACCTGAAAAGTAACAATACCACAGTATGATGATCCTGATTAAGGTGCTGGCTGCTTTGAAACCCATAAACACCTGCATAACCTTAAACACCCCCAAACTTCACTACTTCCTAATGACAATCCTGGCTAGAACCTAGCCACAGCACTCAAGCTAACCTGAATCCCCCTCAAACCCCCTTCTTCCTAATGACCATCCGAACTAATACTCTAGCAGAAGCTGCACATCCTTAAACCACTGCTTGTCCCTGGCCTTTCCTTCCCTTGTGTTACCAATGCAGCTAGCAAAGTAAACATGCCCTACTTCTGCAAAATTCCAAAATCATGCCTTTCTTAAGCCTTCTAGTTCTCACGCAGACAACAAAGCACCCCGTTTCCCAAATATCCCGAAAACATCTACATACCTACAATCCTTCCTGAAAACCTACCTATAAAATTCACCCAAAGCACAAGTGAAATTTCCTTGTGGTGCACTCTAAAACCTTAATCTGGTATTTGACATTGCCAATACCTACTTGAGGAACAGATTAGTCACCATGAAGATACCACACTTTAGGAACCAACTCCAGCATTCTATTAAACAGAACACACCACAGGCACTCTACAAACACAGTAACAACTGGATGGGTAACTGTAAATTCACCCTAGTGGTTCCACCCATCCGAAAGTGAGGGTTGAACTTGGCTGGCTGGTAAGAGCCCTAGAGCTGTTAGCCTAATAACTTCCATACTCCTATGATTGCTGTGACAACTCCACCTGTGGGAACCTCACACTTCCTATAAATAATCCTCATTGCGCTCCACTCCACTAACCAATGCTCACATTGTGCACTGCCCTTTGTGGCCTCATTATGCACCACTCTGGTGACTGGGACATCCACCATGACAACCTTCATCACCTTTTGGGCCTCCTTCATTCTGACCATTAACCGAGGTCAGGTCTACTCAGTGCCTCCCCTCCTACAAGAAGAAAAAAGAAAGAAAAGAAAAAAAAATCAAAATAAATCTGTGCCACACACGTAACCACCTCTGCTTTATTGTACAAGTGTCCCTAATGCAACAAGCACCTGGCAGTGTTAATTAAGATACCTAAAACACGGGAGAAATACTTCCATAACATGCCCACACCTGTCAGATGTACATTGAAAGTATGACTTAATACAACTCAGTCCCCATCCCACCTGCATGGACCCAGTTTCTGCTTTTGTAGAATACTGGAACAGTAAGCTTTGCTTTCATAATGACTGCTATGGTATGCGTCTAAGCAGTATGACAAATCTTGGTTTATAAACAATGAAAATGCTGCATCATGCTCAGTTACAGATTGCATCGTTTTGTATATAAATCAGCCTTAGAATGGATTTGCAAGAATGCCCATTGTGATTCGCCTATACTTTAGTGCCATAAATGGATCCACATAGTTATATACATGTTCAACTTCTTTCAACAATAAGCAGAATGATTGATTTGGCAAATCGATTGCATACTTTCTGAAGCTTCACCCCCCCCCCCCCAACAGTATTTGCTTGCATGTCAATTAAGGTAAGCTGAGCTATATTTAGAAAATAATAAACTGAAAACCTCTATAGAGATTAGCAGTATGCATGTGTTTCTTCTACTTCCTTCACTGTCTGAAGCATGTACTGAATATCATACCTGGAAAACTAGGGACGGCCTATTGAGAATTAGTACTGTACTTATTTAATTTTCAATGTGTTTTGTTCAAGATATACACAATCACAGGCTCTCTTGGAGGCACCCAGTTACAACTATTTTTTTTTTTATTTTGTAACCCCCCCTGTCCCACTCAATCATTATTATTCTTGCCTCCTCTTCCACCTGATCTTACTTGCTTACCTAAAATCTTTTCTCTTTTCACTGTTTATATTTTGTATTTAATACCAGTCAAGACAAAACTCAATACAGTTTAAAATCGCCTCTTGAGGGTACTCGCTCACCATAAAAGGGAACCTGCACAAACAAATAACAGTTATGCAGTGCACCGAATAAAACCAAGTGATTAATATAATATACAATCCAATCTTCACCCTAATATTCAAAGAAATGCAAAAACCTGTAAAAATAGAGACAAAGAAAGGCAAAGTGAGATCTACAGGCAATCATTACTGTTTTTTTTTTTTAATTAGCATTTGACCCCCCCCCCCCTTATTCTTCGGACAGGGGAATACTGACATCAGAGTTACCAATCACCAAACTTAACTGAAAACAGAAATACCTACAACAAATAAGGAAATAAACACTTTAACAATAATGTCCACGGACAGTAATACCTCAGTATAGCCTCAGTTGTAGTGTTACTGAAAGCAATTCTTTGCAATACAACCTTCACTGCGTAAAGTACATATAAAAGCATAGCAGCAGAACTGTGAACAGAGCAAATGTAAACAGCAGCATACAATAGCAATGCCAAAAATTCTTCCAGTTAGTTAAATGTTTACGGCTGTTTGATTTTCCTGCATTAACATGGATCTTAACTGATTACCTCATAATTGTCCTTGAAGCCCTGCATGGCCAAGAGGCATGCTCCTTTTATCAAAAAAAAAAAAAAAAAACATGACCAAATGTCTCTTATCTCCTCATTTATAAGACACATTGCGATAAAAGAAAACATAATACAGTCAGTCATTTTAAGTATATCAGACTATTTTCGCATTTTCCGACATATTACTGTAATAATTTAGTTCAATGAACTAGCAGAAAAGTGTTGAAAGATAAATGTCATTATTGATTGAGATTGCTGTCATATACACCGATGTACTGAAGAACTATAAAGTCAGAATGCAGCAGAAGTAATATATTTATGTTCGAAAAATTTCCCGCTAGCTAACTTTTTGTTATGCTTACTGTGTACACCAGTGTGACATTAAACATCTAACTCATTATGTAGAGATGTAATACCGCAAACACTTCTAAAGTATCCTAACAGCAACACAGCAAGAGCTCCAAATGACTTCAAAACAAACTGTAGGATACACCACGAAACATCCAGATTTACACAAACCTCCAGCTTTATTCGAAAAGACAAGAACAAGGGATGAGCACTTTCACGTGCTCCATGCACGCTTCATCAGATCTAATTCATAATGGTTTTTGTTCACTTTATATATCATTTAAAACACCCTTAATTGATATAATTAAACAATTATCCAATAAACATATCTCTGTGAACAGAGTATTAAAGTGACCAAGTGCATTCAAGCAGATGACATTGACATATGTATTTCGTATTTATAACTCATTGCTTGATGAGCATAAAAAACAAATATTGCAATAAACTTAAATAAAATTAAAAAGTCCATCTCATAAGATCCAAAGTCAAAAAATAAAGTGACACTGTGCATAACATCAATCAACAGATACTTTCAGGCGTTCAAAACTTGTTCCTTGAAACACCACGCTGTTACATTTCTTCAGATTTTTGATGATCGTGAAGAACTATTTGCAATGCAGACTCAAATTAAGCTACATTGCTAGGATATACAAGTGAAATGACGCTATGCAATAAAATTAGACCACAAATACGTTTAAGTGTTCCAAACCATTGTATTACTTGGAACACAAAAATATTACATATCATCATATGTTTAGCAATTATAAAACAATGTTCTATACTGTGCTAACTAAATTTCGTGTCACATTACATAAAATCTACCCATATTTAAAACTACCCATATTAAAAACTACTTAAAGGCTGCTTAAACACAATTGACTCGCGAGCCTACTTCTCAAATTTCGGCATCAAAACATAAACCTATCCAAGTTTTATAGCCTTCAGCTAAACATTATTGATATATAAATATTGAAATACTGTTAATAACGTGTGTATAGAAATTAACATTAATGAAGCAAAATAAACATTAATAAAGTAAAATGAAACATGAAATAATCCATTAGACAGTTATATGTCAAAACAGTACCCATGGTCTGCTTTTGACTCTGTTCATCATCTTCTCTACAAACTATAATGCTTATCCTATTTAATCATCACAGAAGCGATAAAAATATCATCAAATAATTATATGCGTGTTATTGATAATGGTGCATGGTAAAAGTTATATAGGATGGAGTGAACATCCCTCACTGTAAATCGTACACCCCAAAACACCTCTACTGAAAGACGATTATCATCCTAGATGGAATACTGACTGAAATCTGAAAATAATGACTGAGGTCTGAAATAATAACCAGGAAGTGAGGAAAAAAGACATATCACTCATGTTGTTAAAAAATAACAGGGTCTTAATTTCTAAAGGTAGATCTAACAATGTGTATCCAACAAGTCACTTATAAGTGAACTCTAAAAGATCACATTCATATTATCAAGAATATCCTGAAATAGATAAACTCCAGTGAATCTCTTAGATGAGATATATATCCATATAAAATCAACACAAACTACCAATAATCCAAAACAGTAACAGGAGATGAAATTTGATTCAAATAAGAAAACGAATAAGAACGCTATATCCAATAAACCCTGTTCAAATGGTTTAAACTAATCCTTAGCTATGTCACTCTAAGGCTATTGTCTAAATTCTAGTGTTTCATTCAATGCTGCATAGGATTCCTATGTTTACGATGTTAGTGTTCTAAGATGGGTTTTAAAGATATATAATTATTAAGACCTGGATCTATATGTGCTCCTGATCTAAAAATCCATTCTAGCTCCAAACGTGCTAGATAATTAATGTTGTCTTTTTGTTATGCTTACTGTGTACACCAGTGTGACATTAAACATCTAACTCATTATGTATAGAAAGATGAAATATAACTTGATCAGAATGAAAAATCTGGATATACCGAGAACTTTGTATGGCTGACAGGCCTGCTCCTTCTTAACTCTGGACAAAGCCATTAATGAAATGGTTCAGAGGCCAAACTAAGGACAATTCTACATGGTGGTCTTATGAATTTAGAAAGCTGATCACACAACTGGTTTGCCTGATGAATTTCTGGGGGTATGAGACTGCTCAGATCCTGCTAGTCTCTGCCACCTCTCCCTCCCATTAAATACCACCACCACTGTGCTACCCAAAATGTGAAACTCCTGAAAAATTCTGAACACTTACCAGTACATAACTCGGGCAGCACCACTGATTCAGAAGCCATGTGACTGCAGCTATGCCTACTCAGTAAGGAGCTATTACCTGCAGCTATGCCTACTCAGTAAGGAGCCATTACCTGCAGTTCTTCCCAGTCTGAAGAGCCGTTAAAGCTGCTGCTTATATAAACCTCACACCACCAGCAAAGCCAAAGATAGGAACGAATAGTACCACTCTAACCACTTGGTGCCATGCTGTTAACACGCTTTTCTGCAAACATGCACTCAACTCCATTGTATGTCAGGGCTTAATGGCTGCAATGATCCCTTGCTAGCATTGTGCATGCATCTAACCCCACCACCTCAGCCTGCAGAAAAGAAATATTGGCTCAACAAATCCTGCAAAAATGAGGCACTGCCCACAAAACACTAAACCCCCAATGTATGCAAATCTAGCGGACACTATGAGACTTCAAGGCCTGTCAGGTAAAACTGATTCTCAGAAAACCGAGCATTTCCAAACCCAGAAAGAAACTGCATGACTGAAAGTATATATCGGCCAATAAAGCATGCACCTACTATGACTGTCATACTACATTAATACCAGTGGGATGCCATAACAGTGGCAAAGTTTATAACCATGTGACTCAATGGCTTGGCATCTCACCTGCAGTACACCCCCATAATCCCAAACTAAAAAAAAAACACTAACCCTAATATGAAGCCCACCAATGCTCAGACCACCCAAACCTTTAGCCTTGAGAAGGCACACCACCCACACATACTACCCAACACTACAAAAACCAAGATCCAAACAAATGAAATCATCCACCAACAAATTCCACACACACAAGTATCACACTCCCACAAATTCCCCTAGCAAAGTTACAATAACACAATAACTCAGCATCAGCCACCTCACACTGATCATGGCTACTTACCAATCTTTCCCTTTTCCTCATGCCACCCACTCAAAACTCAAGGCCTATCTGTTCCACAGCACCACCTGGTCATTGTAGATGTAATACTTATAGTAGCAAGTTGACGCAAAAATGTGATACCTTACCAAGTTACACTCTCACAAAACTTATGAAGCCCCTACCTACACTTACCTCACTTCCTCCTAATCATCCTGATTTCCTATTTAACCCTCCCCCATAACTATCTTCTTCCCTTACCCTCCTAAAAACCCATTATTACTTTTATCTAAACCCGCATCTGAAGATGTCCCTGGACAAACTGGTCTGTTACCAAACCTCATTTTCACATTCCCCCTTAATCTGGACACACACTCATGCTCCACCTAAAGAAAAGGTTATCCCCTTGAGCCACACGATCTAGGGATCTGAACCTTACCACAACAATAAATAGGACGTGCTGAAGGGATAGATTTCTGTCCCAGGGACTTCCCATGCTTTGGAACAAGATTCCAATCTACATTAGGCAGAGCTCCTCGCTAACACTCTTCAAGAGAAACCTTGACGAGTGGATGGGAAACAGAAAGTTTACCCAGGGATCACTTCAATGGCTCTGCTGGACAGAGGCACAGGGAACTAATCTAAGGGGGTGGGGAAAGCCAACACATTTTGGCTATGCTTATAAATGCCTTCGGGCAGATAGCCTAGTACCTACCTATGAACCTATGAACATGCCCTTCACTTCTTTTGTTTTCCTTTCTTTTGGGTCAGTGGTTATCCATAGTCTATTGCAGAGGTACCTCTATAGCCAGCAAATGGAAATACACAGAAATAAATCAAGAAAAATTGTTGTACCTTAATCCCTGCATAAAATATATTTAATTCAACTGTACTGGTTTGTAAAAGGTTTAGACATAATATTATAGAAGTGTCTGCAGGGCCAAAAAATAAATAAATAACAAATAACTGAAAAATAAAAAATAAATAAATAAAAATTTCAAGACAATTTTTGCATGTATCCTGACATAAATACTTTATCAAGATATTGGTTTAAGACAGGTACCTGTGGCAAATCATTTAGTTGCTATTTATGTTGTGATGTAGTACAAATCTTCTTTTTCACTGCCTGAGGTTACTTGTTGAAAGAATAGAGTTTCCTTGCCTTTAGACATTTTGTTTATCATACCCCTGCTACACACACACTCTTGTCTGTATCCTGATGTAACTATAACATAACTATTCACTATCTGCACTTCACGTTTCTCAATTCTTATTCTAATTGTTATCGCTCATCTGCCCATGGAAACTTCCTTTCTGATGGCCACTTATCGCCATCTTCTGTCTTCCTGTGTCTACCACTAACCCATACCTAAAATATTTTCCTCTTTTTTTCTGGTGACTCTCTAATTAAATTTTACAGATTTTTTTTTTACAACACTCAACCTTTCTTCATATTTCGTAGATAAATACTAGGCTAGCAGCCCTTGCAGGCCATTTTAAGCCTAGCCAATTTCCCTAAAAAGGGAGAATCAATCCCTGTTAAACCAAAATAAAACCAAACACAGCATTAAACATAAATTAAAACAAACTAAAACAAAAAAAAATAATAATACACCGGTGGTAAAACTGAGCCTCTTCCGGGGATTCAATAAAGCCTAAACTAAGTATACACTTAGTGTACACTAAGTAAACAACATGTATTCAGTAAAATTATTATCTCATTTTTGTGTTTTCTAGTCACTCAA
This sequence comes from Protopterus annectens, assembly GCF_019279795.1. Classification (NCBI taxonomy): domain Eukaryota; kingdom Metazoa; phylum Chordata; order Ceratodontiformes; family Protopteridae; genus Protopterus; species Protopterus annectens. Next base: position 548,389,910 of record NC_056743.1, on the reverse strand, counting down.
AAAGGTTATGCTAAGTGTACATGTAGTCCACACTTTGTGGTAACCTTTATGAATCCCTGTCAATATTTAAAGAAGCAAAAATATCAGTAGGAAAACTAAACTTATAATAAAATCAAGTGACTGAGCACTTTCGCCCTACAAACAAATGGGCATCGTCAGAGTCACCATCCATTAAGAAACACTTCCTTTTATACAAAATCAAATTAAACAATTAATGACATCCACTTACATCATTAAAACTTAGCTTCACCAATTTAAAGCTCCACTACATTTTATATTTATAAAATACCTCAAAACTAAAAACATTTTTTCTTTATGAAGCAAGATAAAATAACAACTGAATCCTTACTTCATACTTTCATTGCCCTGTTTCAACAATGCAGAAATGGAAATTCCTTCATTTATACCAGGCTCATGTTTAGCATTTAGTCTAAGCTGCCACTTAATCTCCTAGCCTCCACCTCCAATTTGGCATTGCTGACAGCAGACAGCAAACCTGAAAGCTATATTGGCAACGGTATCTGTATTTTACTTAATAAAGCTTCAGATTCTAATAAAGACAAAGGTCCAAACTGCACACTACAAGAACTATCACTCAGTGACCATGCAAAATTACTACTGACCACTGTATTCATCCTTCCCCATCATCTATCTCAAGACTCATACAGGACACCTTTCAGGTAAATTTTTACAACAGTAGTACGTAATAAGTTAGTTGTTGTCGGTGACTTCTTAACTGGAAGGGAAAAACAAATCCACTTATAGTTATTTCCTCATCCTCTCACTGTAATCATTTCCTACTCATCATATTTGGCAATAAATTTAGCTGTATATCCCTTAAATCTTCCATTACTGACCCAATTATAACAAACATCATTAAAACCTCACAATTTGTCATATCTATCCTTTATATTAAGTGATTACAACCTACAAATATCCCAAAGGGTCTTTAGAGCTCTTAAATCACCATCTACAACTATTTATACCAGATCTGTCTTAATTTTAGAATTAGCTTATCACCCAAAATTACAATCACTTGATTGGTCACCCATATTCACCCACAATGACTCCATATTGAATTTATCCATCTTTTACAATCTTCTCTCCCTCATCAATGACAGGATTTTTTTAAAAGATAACTGTTAAGTATAGCAAAGTTCCCTGAATAACAGATGAACTTCAGCCAGTTTTCAAAACTTAAAAGTCCAAGCATTGATAAACTGAAAAAATAATCCCTTTAACATTTCACCCAGTATTTATGGATCCTAAAAAAGCAACTGATATTTTTAACAATAACTTACTATTCACCAAGCTAAGCCAGTATGGCTTCTCAGATAATGTACGTGCATGATTAAATTCCATCTTATAGAAAAAAAAACACTCACAATTACCTTATGGTAATTCTTCTTAACCATAGGCATGCCAACCAAAGGATTCCGCAGTGTTGTATTCTTGGACCACACTATTTTCATCAATTAACTACCTACTCCACAATCTTAAAAATAATACTTATTCAGATTATTGTTCTTATTACGAGTAGTAAAACACTTAATTCTTCAAAAACATGTCAAAAGTATCTGTAGGATGACTTTCAATTTCTTTGGAACTGGTTAGATTCCAAAATTCTCACCATTAACTGAACTTTGTAATGCTGCTAGCAACATAAACAGACATACACAAGCATACACACACACAAAAACACACAGATCCATATCATTCTATCATTCATCATTAACTCATTACAGCTTAGCTATGAGTTCTTTTTTCAAATTTGCATTAACAATTCCAAAACCTTGTTACAGATAAGGTATTAAAAGATTTCATCTTAATGATTACACAATGGCATTCTCAACTTAGTAGATATTTGGCCTCTGTATACTACAGATAATATATCAAATATACTATCTATGGTAATAATTTTCATATTTCTCTAAATACCTCAGTCAAGTCACACAGATGGAACTGCTTAACGTCATACAGAATCTCACAATTGTATAAAGAAAAAAGCTGCTGGCAGTATGTGTGTTGCTTGAATGATTGTTGAGATATCTCCTCCATTTTCAGGTGACTCCCTAACTGCATACAACATTGCAAAATTCATATTTACTATGGTTATTATAGCCTATAAAATCCAATTTAAGATTCAGCTGAGTGAATGCAACCACTGAAAAGGTTACTTTGTGACAAATAGTTTGCCATTTACAGTTTTCTAGTAACTTTTATGGTTCTAGAAATATGAACATTTGTTTGAACTGTGAAACAAGCTCTACTGGAGGAAATGAGTTAATACCACCAATGGAGCTCCTCTTCATTTGTTAAATTGAACAAAGATATCTCAGCATCATAACAGACCAGCTTTTATACATTATTTTCCACACCTTAGCTTAGTCAGTAAAAAGTATTACTTCAGCTTAAATCTGTTTACAACACATCTCTGGAAACATGTAAACCAGTAGCGCTTTGCACTCTTATTCGGAGGCTTGGATAAACCCTGCCACAAATATCTGCTCATTGTGCTCAAAACATAAAAAAAAATTATATATATATATATATATATATATATATATATATATATATATATATATATATATATATATATATATATATATATATATATATATATATATCTGTATATATATTTCCCAAACAGCTCAAATCATACCTTAAAAGCCAATCCAGTTGCAAATACTTTATTAATAATGGATAAACACCAATCACCTCAGCTAAACTATACCATGTTGAGCCCCCCCACACACACACACTTAGGGCACGTCTACTACTGGTGGCTACTAAAGACATCTCTAGTTGTGTTATAAGTTTCCATTGTTGATTAAGTTTAAGACCTTCATGTTTTTTGTACAGTATTTTTTCAAGCTAAGTGCACTTCATCTATACTTATGTAAAATCTTTCATTTGTATTGTAACTCATTGACAATTGAATGTTCCACAAATTGGAGTTCATTAATTTGAGTGACTTGCTGTAAGGCTGAGGGTGTGACTGAAAAGGTTCATTTGATCATCTCATTCACCTAGTCAACAAACTAAAATCCATCCATGCATGCATACGTACATATATACATACATAAATAAATAACCCAGGCATAGCCCCTCACCCTTACTTTATGGATATGAGGGTTAGTTACTTGGGTACGCGTGTGGAAGTACAGCTGCTGAACTTCAAAAGGCTTAATTAGTCTTTCATCTAGTAATAACATAAGGACCTATAGACACTTTAAGCATTAGGTTGGTGTTTTTACTAATTTCATGGTCATTTGATGCTTTTTAAGTACTCACATGCTGTCTTCCATTTTCAATGCCATGACTTTTGCAGTTTCTAGGTACTCTGCAATCTCTTGTTAGAAAGCCTGACGTTCACATAGCACTGCAGTAAACAAATGCTGTGGGATGAGAGACTGTAAGGACAAAAGCACATTGTGTTAATTAACTGGTGTCAGTCTGTGCATACTGGTTTTGCATTTTGCACTTGTACGTTATCTGTTTTGGTTTATATTTTAGTTACATCACAGGTGCATAAGGAGCCTCACAGCATGCCATTGTAAGTTGTTAGCTGTCAAGGTGTTATTTCTCATCAGTTCATGATTTTCAGTGTTGTACTTGCTTTTCCTTCAGGACTACCAGCTGCTTTTTGCAAAGTAAATATTTTCAGGAAAGATAATAATGAATATTGGCTATTATAACTATAATGCATTTTCTTTACTGTTTGTACCAGCACAAATATTATAATTTTCTATCATAAATATACATTTAATTGGAAAGAAAGTACTGTTCTGTAAACTGAAACAATTAAGTAGTTTTCATTTTCTGTTTTCCAAATTTATGATGCATTTGGGTATTTATTTAAAGCTGCTACATGCCTCCCAGCAACAGCTGAGTAATACATAAATCATACTATGGAAAGTTAAATGTTGTAATGCTTATCAAACTCAGACATACCTCTACACAACTAAAATTATATACAAGTTAAGAATATGTTCCATCTCCACAATGGTATTTCATGCCTTACTCTTCTATGCTGCTGACTCTTTGAAGGGCATTTCCTAAATTGTACTTCCCACAGTTTTTGCATTGTTAGGACTTAGATAATTGAAGCTGAGCTCACTGTGCCATTGTTCACCAATGATTTTTCATATTGTTAAATTTTACATCATTTTTATTCTTGCTGGAAAGTGCTATAGATGTTTTTGCTGTGCTCGGAGCAGTCAGTTATAAAATGCATTCACTTTATTGATATTAGAGACCCTCTAGGGAAACTTCAGCTGGGGATCCGTTATTCAGCTGTGCATGAAGGTTTATCATCCTATTACCATAAATAACCAAAGCTACATGGTGTCAACTGAAATCTCACTCTGCTGAATTCAGTACCAACTTTATGGTTTATTAAAATAATATAAAATAGCAAGCTGTGATTATGTTTTTTGTTTTATTTTGTTATAAGTGGGTTAACTCTATTAGGCCATGCTTATTTTCCAGCAAAATGCAAGGGAGAGAATCTCAAAGAAAATATTGAGTAATACTAGTAGAGTTGTAGGCAGAATGCACTAATATAACTATTAGATGCTGTAAAGATCTGTTTACAAAATAAGGCTTGTTACACCTTCTACACCCTGATCAACAGGTACTGTAAACAATAAAATCCACTCTTAGCTAAATAGACACTAGGCTATGCAGAGTAGAAGAGCTATGGTAAAGTATTGAGTTAGATGAATTACTCTTAACTTCAAAGGAATCCTTATCCCATTCACTTTTTAAATAACAATCGCTGGGTTTCAGTCAGGTTCACCACAATATGGAAGCCTTTGTCTTGTTAGAATTCTGCATCACTGTAATCCTGACTGATTCAAAGACTATTGTATGCTACTTTTTGTCCTGGCAGAGGAAGTAGAGTGGAAAGCATTATCATTCGTCAAGACAAATGCAAATCGGGCAGTCCAGGGTAGTAGTTATTGTAAATTAGCTATGTGAACTTCAAGACAGTGCAAAAAGGGGGGGATTAATGCAGCAAAATGATTTGGGTGATCTCTCTATCAAATTCATTTCTTCATAAGGAAGAAAAAGTGAACACTGTCAAACAGATGGTATTCACTCATAAAAGAATTGCTGCAGGTCATATTGTGACCACATTTACAGTATATAATGCCTAGTCAGTGGGTAAGTGTGTGTGTATGTCTCTGTGTTAGGATGTGTGAGAGTATGTTTTTGGGGGATATATGCGCCTACTCAACGGGTAAGTGTGTGTTTATGTCTCTGTGTTAGGATGTGTAAGAGTATGCCTTTGGGGGGATATATGCATATGCATGAGTGAGGCTGGGTTTGTGTCTCTTTGTAGTATGTAAGTATTTGGCACAAACACATAGAGGCGGCTTCAATTTGTGTATATGAGTGTTTTGAAGTGGGTATACATGTGCATGTGTGTGTGTGTGTGTGTGTGTGTGTGTGTGTGTGTGTGTGTATGTGTATGCATGTATGTTTGTGCATATTGTGTGTGCATGGTTGTCTTAATGTGCGTGTGTGTATAGTGTGTGCATAGTCAAAGCAATTTGTGTCTGTGTGCACATATGTGGCTTTGCTACCATGATAAGGAGAACACCAGAACAATTAGGTCTGTGAGTATAGTATTCAGTTCAGAGATGACATAATCAGCTAATGAGGTATTTCTTTGTGTGGCTTTACATTCTTTTTGAATTAGAGATTCTCCACAGCCTTTCTGAAGCTCAATGAATGGGTCAGAGCTTTATTTCAGTCTCAGGTTTTACATTTTTTGCTGCTTTTTTATTTATTTGACTAGAATGTTAAAAGAAATAACATGTACATGTATCCTGCACCACTCTTGCTCAACTTCATGCACCAAAAACATATCAATAAAAACAGCTTGCAACTGTTGTTTCCATAGAATGTCATCAAGTACATAAAATGAGTAAAAAAGTAACCTAAAGCAAGTGTCAATAATATAACTTTTTATGGAAGTCATAAAACACAACAACAACAAGGTTTTGAAAGTAAATATGTGTATCAGAGTCAAATACAACTTCTGCAACCCATGTACAATTTTTATATAGTTTTTTTCAAAGATTATATAGTCAAATGCTAAAATGATGATGGTTTTCCTGACAGTCCTCAAATAGAAAGCAACTGACTAGCTTCAGGAAAAACTTTCTCTTATCCAAAACATTAGGCAGTTCATAATTTGAGACATCTTTTCTGTTTTGCTTGTCACTTGGGTTTCCTGACTCACAGCTGTACCAATAGAAAAATTATTAAATAAAGAATTACGTAACTTTAATACAGTCTCACTGGTCAGTCTTGGGATCATTAATGCATATGTTAAAATATGCACTAAATTCCTTGTAATATATTGTTATTATTATTATTATAACAACCTTACCTTTGACATACATAACAACAACACTATTAAATCTGTTAACAAAAAACTTGACTCTCTCTACAGAATTAAACCCTTCCTGTCACCTACAGCTAGGACTACTATTGCACACACTCATCTAATCCCTTGACTCCTGTATGCCTCAAATATTTTCACTAATCTATCTAAGAATATCCTCAATAAATTGGAAATCTCATACAATAATATAGCCAGATTTGCTACTGGTAACCCATTTAGAACACACCATTGCCTTAATTTAAAGCAGTTTCAGTGGCTGGAACTACAGAATCTGCTCAGATACCACTAACTAATCACTGCCCACAACACTCTTTACCAACCTTCCAATACTCCTACTCTATCCACCATCATCACCCCCTATCACAATCTGAAGTCCTTACCTTCATCTCAGAAACTTCTAATTAACACATCTAAATCTAACAACAGGGCTGGGGATTCTCTCTTCTATAATACTGTGGGAACATTTTGGAATCTCCTACCCAGCGAACTTTCCTCAGTTTCCTCTGTATCACTCTTCAAAAACAGACTGAAACCTTTCCTCAAAACACCCTGGTTATGCCCCTGTACTAAACCTGACTAATCCTCCACTCTACCCAAATACTGTCAGCACATCCTATACCTTACCTTTCTCACTCTGTATTTCATTATTTCCATCCCTCTGAATACTTTCTTGTTAAAAAAAAATATATATATATATATATATATATATTATTTATTTTTTTTTATTACTAAACATATTTTTTTCAATCTGCCTCTTTTATTGTACCGTACTTGTATATGGAATTAGCCTGTATACCTCCCCTTTTTTCTATATTAAGTGATCTGCCTACTTGCTATTTTGAATTGTACACTGTATTGAATGCATTTCATATTGTATTGACTTATGTCCTCTCTGTATTATTTCTGTATTATCCAATTTTGTACTTGTATACACATCTGAATTTATTTTATATTGTCCTGCAATTTTATTATCATGTGTGTCATGGAGCTTTTCTGCCCGGGACTCTACTGAAAATGGACATATATCCAGTTAGGCTAGCCCGGTCAACAAATATAAAATAAATAAATAAAATAAAATAATAATAATAATTATTATTATTATTATTATTATTATTACACACCTTTGGATTACTGTGGTTCCCACTGTATGTTCAAGGCCTACAAATTTGATGCACAGAACTGTGAGAATTAAAGTGTAGTTACAAGGAAATATATAATAATCCCCAAACTGTTGTTTGTTGGTATATTACATATTCCCTGAGGTAGAGTAATCTTCACATTATTATAATATAAGTAGCAGGGAGGTGGGCTGTGCAGCCCTCTGTATCAGGTGGTACATGAGGATCTGCTGCACTGCTTTAAATGTGCATCAGCACTTTAGCATTTTTAAGCAGCAGGGAGGTGGGCTGTGCAGCCCTCCATGTCAGGGAGTGCATGGAGATCTGCTCCACTGATTTAAATGTGCATCAGTGCTTTATCAATTTTAAGCAGCAGGGAGGTGGGCTGTGCAGCCCTCTGTATCGTGAGGTGCATGGGGATCTGCTCCACTGCTTTAAATGTGCACCAGTATTTTAGCAGTTTTAAGCAGCAGGGAGGTGGGCTGTGCAGCCCTCCATATCAGGGGGTGCCTGGGGATCTGTTCCACTGCTTTAAATGTGCATCAGTATTTTAGCCGTTTTAAGCAGCAGGGAGGTGGACTGTGAAGCCCTCCATATCAGGGGGTGCATGGAGATCTGTTCCACTGATTTAAATGTGATTCAGTACTTTAGCAATTTTAAGCATCAGGTAGGTGGGTTGTGCAGCCCTCCATATCGGGGGGTGCATGGGGATCTGTTCCACTGCTTTAAATGTGCATCAGTGCTTTAGCAGTTTTAAGCAGCAGGGAGGTAGGCTGTGCAGCCCACTGTATTGGGGGTGCATGGGGATCTGCTCCACTGCTTTAAATGTGCATCAGTGCTTTAACAGTTTTCTGTTACTCGTGTTTAATCATACTTCAATGTTCCTAGTTTTGGGACTTGCATTACCAAGTCTTGAACTATTGATATAGCAAAGTACTCTCTGACAAGGAGAACATTCTTTGCAATACAGTAAACAAAAGTGTTAGTCCAGATTGTTAAGTGAAAATTCTCTATTGAAATGGTGTCTGTGCACTACTTTTGTTCATCTACAGAATTGCTTAACTGTTGGGTAAGAGAGTCCAATATGACCTGTTATTTGAATATATTACAATACTGGGCTTACTGTTTACAGCAGCCTGCACATCACCTTCATTTTATGTAAATAAATGCTTAGAAATTATATAAAGTAAGCAGTATCACAAGAACTTATAGCAATTAATTACAAAAAGTTATATGGGAGAGGAAACATAAGGTAATGCATATGACACAGTTGCAACAAATAATACAGTATGCAATTACGTTAATCATTTTTTTTTTACATTCAAATACTTTTTTACTGTCTGTGTGGACATATTAGAAGTGGATTATTTCTGCTCTGACCATTGCATAATTTATGGAAAAATATACAGCTTCAACAACAATCAGGTTGCATGTGCATAAAATCATTAAGACAGCTGAGGCAAGTGATATCTATACATTTTGATAACCTTCTGTCCACCTGTAACACTAGTCCTAGCGTTAAAGATCCAAAAAAAGGATCAGAATGTTAAATAAAAAAAAAGAAGTTTTCTCTTTTGTCTGGTTCTTTCATAAGACAATGGAATATAAAAGAGTAAATGATATTTGATTGCTTTCTGAGACGATTCTGACAAGAGGCAATAAAGCAAATGCAAGGAATTATATTTTTATTTTGTGTGTGTGTGTGTGTGTGTGTGTGTGTGTGTGTGTGTGTGTGTGTGTGTGTGTGTGTGTGTGTGTGTGTGTGTCTGGAGGCATGCACATGATGAGGTGGGGAATTGGCAGAATTCTATTCCTACTGAACAGATTGTACTCCCCATTTTTTTCACACACCTGAACACCCAGGCATAAACACACCAACACATACAATGAATACTATGTCGTATACATTCATCTGTATGAAATAAAGCCTTTACAAAGATATTGTCAAACTGTTCATGACTGTCGTATCAAGCTATTTAGTGGGTCAGAGAAAGACATCGTAAAGAGACAGAGATCTATTAGCAAGTTTAAAAGTTGAGCAAAATGAAACAGAATAAAAAGAATAAAGGAGAAGGTAAATTTATGGGTTAAAAATAAAGCTGCTCTGGAGCTTTCCCTCCCACACACGTACTGAAATAATGGGAGCATTCAGGACATACATTCCAAAAGGCCACTGACAAAAGACTATTTCCAAACATTCTTTAAAGTTGAAGGGAAAAAAAGAAGTATGATTTTAATAGCTTTTTATTCTGTCTGTATTAAGAAGTAGACAATTCAATAATGAACATTTTCTTAAAAAATACTAACAACACACATCCTCAATAGACACACGATGACTCATTCAGTTACACTTGGTACTCCTACTGGTTAATTTCTCTTCAAAGGCCCATCGTTTTCCTTGCTTTTAGATATACAGGGAATTTATTTTGCATGTTATTATGCTGTTGAATGTAGTAAATTATATGAGTTCAGTAACATGAAAAAATACAAATAATTCTTCAGGACAAGAAACTGTTGAAATTGTGATGCTCTTTTTAAATGATGGACACAGATTTTAGCCTGGTAGCAACAGAATAATGACCCGGTTGGTGCAAAAGTGGCTGAAAAAAATCAGATGTCTATCTGCATTAATCTGCTGTTTTGGTGTAGAAATACACTTCTGATTACTGAAAGAAAGCAATTAGAATTGTAGACATTAACAGCATTTTGGAAACAGTACTGAAGTTTTTTGACTTCACAGAGAAATAGGCTAGTAGAAAACACTGAATAAAAACAAGGTTATGTAGAAAGGATGAAATAAATAAGCTAGCAGAAAACACTGAATAAAAGCAAGGTTATGTAGAAAGGATGAAAGAAAGATAATGCTAAGAAATCCAATGGCTTCAAGGGAGAACACCGATGGGAATGGTAGCAAATATTGCAGTTATGTGCATACATATTCTTCCTAAAGAGGTCAGCACACATGAGAAACATTAGTCAAGTAAACCTCTCTGAGAAGCAAGGTTCTGTAACAGTACCACTCGGAGGAAATAAGTGAAAAGTACAACAGAACTTGTCCTGTAAGCTGAGACAATAACTGCATCCATATTGCCATTGCAACCATTTATTGGCAATAATTACCAATATAACAAATAACACATTACATTCAATTTACACCCACCAAGTAAACACATTTCTAACCTTCCAATTAGGTAGGTTGGCGTAACAAAGTCCTTTCCAGCACCAGTAACCCAAGCTACCTTGGTTCTGGTTTCAATAACCTTTGGGGGGTTGACTGACAGGCCAAAGACCACTTGCCTTAGTCAAGGCTTAAAACTGAACACAAGCTGTCCAGGCCTAGGGTCCACTGAGTGCCAGCCAAGATGGGGGGGGTTCCACAAGGCAGCCACCAAACAGCATTATCATTGCATTCCCTTAGCAGCGATCTGTGAAAAATGCACATAACATACCTACTTCAGTAAGATAAATTAATGAAATATTTTTCAAACAATAATGCGATGTCTACATTAAAAATATCAAAACCTAGGTTGTTTAAATGAACTGCATCCTGATCATTAAAGTCTCTATCTGGCTTGACCAAATCCTCCTTTACAATCACTTGGATTCCAACTTGCTTGGCAGCACATGCCACCCTGTAATTTATAAAATGTCTGGATACCTCATTGTACTGGCCTAAAAAAGTATAACACACACAAATGTCATCCTTGACTATGCATGTTATCCTCACCTTGTAATGTCTGGGTTTACTATCATATAACAAACTGGAAAAGGCTCTCAGAAAGGTTCTGTCCAGGGAAATGGCCCATCAGGCAATGTTCAACAACCCATGCAACTGTACTCCCTATTGAAGCTTTTGTAGTTCTAAGAAACTGCCTGATTGTGCATTTTAAATGGTCCAGTTTGACTTCCAGAAACTTGAGGTATTTTGAAGTAACATCCGCCAATAAGGTCAAAAATGTTAACTCCTACATAGGCCCTCCTGACTTGTCCTCTGCCAACGGAACATCTAAGTTAATACAAATGTCCTTGAAAATTGCCATCCCCTCTGCAGTCCCATCCTTGGCCACTCCAGTTATCAGCAAATCATCTAAGTAATAGATTGCTGAGGCATCCTTTGCTGCCATCATGAATGCATGGCTTGGCTGAAATTTTAAAAGGTGTGCAAGCTACGGAGCATCTCATGGGTATAGCATGTCAAAATAAAATTTACCATTCAGCTGAAAGCCTAACTGTGGACAGTCTTCCTGATGTATTGGGATTAAACAAAAAGTGGACTGAATTTCCAGCTTTCAAAGCCATAGATTTGAATATCAAAGCATTGCCTCAGCCTCTTGATCGAAAGACGAGTAATGTACTGTAAAATGAGTTTTGTCAATGAAGTCATTAACAAATGTACCTTGGGGGGGGCAAGCCTATGGTTGAGAGTTTAAACTGAGCCTGGGGATGCAGGAAAGGACTCAGAACCCTACCTGCACTTATCTCCTCTTCAATTAAACAAAGGGCAATATCCTCATGGCCTTTAATTGATAAAAGATTCTTAATGGGTCTGGAATTTAGACTAACTAAAGAACCAATCCTAAAACCATGAGTAAAACACTCAGTAAGAAACTGCATGGCTTTACCATTAGGGTAATCTGACAGCAACAGAATCAGATAATCTAATCTGACTGGAGAGTGAGAATGATTGCCTTCATACCTGATCCCTTGATGTGTTGGCTGTAGAGCTTCAAAAAAACTGGCCTCCTTTGCTGATGCCAAAGAGGCTGAATTAAACTCCTGAGACATGGAAATACTGTCAAGGGACAGAGGTCCTGATTTAAACCAGCATCAGTCTGATGGATGCCCTTTCCCACAAATAGAGGACAGATGTAGAAACTTGGATGCTGACCAAAAACACCTGCCACTGTTAAATGCCCAAAAACATTTAGCCTCTCTTGAACTACCTGCAGCAACACCATTTTCCCTTGCATTTGGTTTGTCCAACATTGCACTTAGCCAAATGTCAGGATGATGTTGCTCCTGTTTGACTGATTTGTCTATGCCTTTCAACTTCCAGAATCTTTGATCATAAAAACACCAAGACTGAAAATTAGCAAGGAGTGGTAAAGCTTGACTGGGCTCTTTTTCCACTATAATACCCATGAAAACAAAACCTAAGACTCACACATCCTAATTTCTTGACTACACCCTGTTTGAAGCTTTATTACCAATTGCTGATAAGGCTGCCATTACATCCTTTGCCCCAGGATTATCTGAGTCCATAATGTGATGTATATCATTTGCATCCACAAATTAAAAAATCTACTAAATCACATCTCCAAATCTTGTCTTTAATGTTAGGTGGTACGTGAGTAGTGATATGTGATCCTGGAATGGAATTACCAGCCAAATTGAATTAGCAAATGGATAATATTAAGGTTGGGGTCTTCCAAAACAGGTGAGGGTGAAGTAGCCACAAGGGACTCTTTAACAGTGAGATGGACAGGAAGGGGCGCTGCACCACCAAAGTTGCTCACTAAAGCTAAATCAAATACTCTGGCCCTGCCCTCTATCAGTAGCAAATTAATAAATTCTTCAAGGTATTCACCAACAGACTCCTCCTTATTACCTAAATTCAGAATACCCTCCGCACTATTATCATTACCATCTGGGGGGAGCTGTGCCTTGACCTGAGGAAGTTGAATTCACTCCTGTAGCAGGCATGACCTTTCTAGCCCTTCTCCTTGCTTTCTTTGGAAGGTTAAATCCTTTCATCTTTTCATCTTCCAAAAGTAGCAAAGTACGCTTCTTTCACGATAACACCTGTTCCAATGTCTGAACTGCCTCTAACTCATGGAAGAAGCCCTGTGTTTCTTGAGTTATTCTGTTCTGCCAGTCTTTAAATACCCACAAGGATAAGAGACCTGCAATAAAATTAAATGACTAGTCTAATAAATGATGAGCCTTTTAATAATTACTTTTTTGTCTCAACATAACCTTGTTTAAATTAATATTATGATATTAATTTAATGTAACTACTGCAAAGCCCTTAGTGTGACTACCCCTTTAATAAGTTAATTATTTGCTACACAAAAAAAAAAAAAAAAAAAAGATTACTTAACAGCCAGCAATTGGCATCAACAACTTCCAAGGCTCTTTGAGTATTGCTGCTGCGAGGGTTCTAAAACTAAACTACCACTCCTCAAAAAAGTGGTATAAAAGCAGAGAATCACTCCATCACACATATGTGAATAATGTCCCCAGGTATTGTGACATAGTCAATACATTCATCTCCTCCAACCAAAGATACACACACACACACACACACACACATATTTATATATATGTATATATATATATATATATATATATATATATATATATATGTATATATATAAAATGTGTGTGTGTGTGTGTGTATCCCAGGCATTACAAAGCATTCAGTGCAGTCTGCACCCACTGAGTTCAAGAGTCTCCAGTCATTGTAAAACAATAATGAGCACAGTGTTTTGCATATCCAATACCAACAACTAAATCATAATCCTCAACTACCCAAACGTCAACAGCATGTCCAGACTCTGCCCCAGTCTTTGGCGTATTTCACGCAAATAGGGTTTCAAGACAAGTCAGCAAGGAATTCACTAACTGACAACATACTGAATGACTTAACTCTGGTTTAAATTGCAACTCCTTCAGAAAATGCATGCTAAAAGAAACCTCGTTAAACTGGCCACTTCACTGTACTTGTGCTTTGTCCCTCCGTTAATAAAGGCTTTGTCAACTCCGCATATACTGCATACTTTCAACATCCATGGCTACTGTCAGGTTTGACAGAGACTAAGATGATTGAAGCAATAAAAAAAAAGTTGATCTGCAAAACTGCCCACCACCAACCTTGAAACCTGTATCCTGTGCAGCCGAGACCTAACACCTTAATACCACCAAGCCAACCCTCAGTACTAAATAAAAGGATTCATCTGATCACAAAGACAGCTCTATCCTACTCCAGGTCAACTTTCCTCCAACCTGGAACTAGATGATCTGACCTGCCGAGCCGCTGCCTGAGGATTGCACACACAGCAGCTGCACTCTCTTCCTTATAGCAGGAGCAAATTGACCTATCCCTTAGCTCATGGATAAGCAAGCTTAAGGGTAAGCCCTCCCTAATATATAGAAACATAGTTATATAGAATATCTTTATAAGGCTGCAGTTTTGAACCCATATACAGGATGAGGGCTTACCTACAGAGCTTTCTGTTATTGGAGTATTAAAAGTTATTTTATTTGTAGTTTCAGAGATAGAGTATTGATGTATACATGACTGATTTGAGAGTTGTGGACACCAGAGCCACACAGGACATACAAAAGCTGAGACAAGAAGAAACAGTAGTGTGCAGGATTCCTGACTGCCATGCCTTTCAAATGAGTCGTTGTCAGTAGGAAGTACTCCAGTTGAAACAACAGGCATAGAAAATATAAAAGATATTGAAAATAGATTGAGCTGAGATAACCTGCACATACCAAGGCTGTCAGAAAGAATGGAATGGAATACTTCTGTTAGATTTTCTAGAAACTCTTTGGCAGGTTAGGGGGTTGATCTCCAGAACTTTGTGAGACTGTACAGGAAGCCCAAAAATACATCACAAGAATTTAAATAACAGTAGATTTTGACATCTGCTATTCATGTTGTAGTTACAAAAAGCAAAATTATGGACCTTGAAGATAAATGGAGAATTAAAGGGGCTAGGATTTTAAAGCCAGAAGTTAAATGTGTGGAGAACTTTGCATTTCAGTATAGGTAGCAGCAGCTATTTTGGTAGCTACTCTGAAATGGCATAAAATATGGATCCACACTAGTAATGTGTATCATGCTTCCATAAAGGAAACAGAAAAGGAAAGGAACAGAATGTTCTAGAATGCAGCACATGAAGTGAAGATATCTTTGGGAGAGGAGTGGTCACAACTGGTTCATGTCAGTCCTAACTCTACTGCCTGCTGCTGAGTGTACGTACTTGACAACTACAGGACACAAGATGACAGTAGTTTGTGATTCTGGTGGGATTTCATCTTAAGTCCCTCACTACAATAAGCTATGGAAGAAAGGAGGAGGCACTATAAATGAGATAGATGTTATAGGCTGTGAAGCTCAAATATACATAGCTCTGCATTAATATGCTGATAATTGTAATGCCTAGAGCTAACACAATGAAAAAAAAAAAAATATATATATATATTTATATATATATCAAGCATGACTCTTCTTTAAACTTGTTTTTATTGCATCTGAGATTATCCAAGTTCAACTAACTCTGGGCAAAACCGCAATCCAGATTGTAGCTTGCTACAGACCCCCCACCATGCCCCAGGATTCCCACTCCTCTTTTCTTGATACACTGGAAAATATTAAGGTACAACCCAACACTCTAATAATAGGTGATTTCAACTACCCCATCATTAACTGGGAAAACTACTCATGTACCAACCCTTTTGCTCAACATTTTCTGGAAATCATCAATTCCAACACTTTGGATCAACCTATCCACACCCCCACCAGAGGCAGCAATATCCTAGACCTGGTCATCACCAACATGGGTGACCGGTGTTCCACACCAAAGGTCAGCTCCTCGTTGGTCAGATCCGACCACAAGCTAATCACCCAAGACATCCACATCCCGCTCCCACCCCCCATTAGGAAAACAACCGTAAAAAATTTCTCCAAAGCCAACTTCACACTTCTTAAGACAGAAGTGGCAAACTTCATGACACCCATGCAGATGGACAGTAGAGGTACGACTGCTGAATCCTACACAAATGCACTTTATAAGCACTTACACGAGTGCATGGATCGTGCTATCCCTAACAGAACCAAGATGCTATCCTCCAAAAAAGGAAGCCAATCTGGTGGTCTTCTGCCATAAACAAACTCTACAACAGAAGAAAAAAACTGTTGCAAAAAAGAGTAAAATCCCATGATTGGAGGAACTCCCTGGTCAGCCTCAGTAAGAAGCTGAGATCCCTTATAAAATCCTCCAAAGCTAGTTATGAAAACAAAATTGCCACTGATTCTAAAGACAACCACAAAACATTCTATAGCTATGTCAAAAATCTCAATGGCAACACTCAGATCTACTCTGAGTTATAGCACAATGACACTAAATATACAGAACCAACTGATATTGCCAACATCCTGGCAGATAGGTTCAGTGCTAACTTTACCCTCCTAAAGGGCCCATCTTTATACCGGAAGAATGCAAAGTTCCTGTAATCACGGCTGCACAGGTAAAAACTTCACTCCCCAAAGCCAAGAACACAGCATCCATGGGACCTGACAACATCCCAGGCTGCCTTCTACATGAACTACAGAATGAACTGGCACCCCACCTAAGTACCATGTTCAATCATAGCCTCACCTCAGGCTTTCTGCCCATTGAATGGTGCACCATGACAGTTATCCCACTCCACAAACGGGGGGCCACAACAGACTCCGGGAACTACCGCCCCATTTGCCTGATGAGCCTCGTCTGCAAGGCCATGGAACGTCATCATGGAACTCATAAACAAAGACATTGGAGATCTCCAAACCCTGGACTGCACACAGTTTGGGTTTGTAAAAGGCAGATCATGTCTCCTAAACCTGATAGACTTCTTTGAAGTAGTCACCAAAGCCATAGATGAGGGTAAGGTGGTTCACACAGCCAATCTAGATCTCGCCAAGGCGTTCAACACCATCCCCCATTCTGGAATTATAGATAAACTCACTAAACTAGGTATAAATCCCTATGTCACAAGATGGGTTGCCAACTGGCTTACTGAAAGAACCCACACTGTGAAAGTAGCAGACTCCAAATCAGACTTCAGACCAGTGACAAGTTGAGTACCACAGGGTTCAGTCCTGGGTCCTCTCCTGTTTGGTATCTACTTCTCTGAAGTACAGGCTAACACAGAAGGTATTTGGCTAACTAAATTCACAGATGACTGCAAACTAGGAGCCATAATTGAAACTCCTAATGATGTGGACATCCTACAAAAGGGCCTCACTGAGACAGATGCCTGGTGTCAAAGACATGGTCTCAAGCTCAGTGCCAAAAAGTGCATTGTCATCCCCTTTGATAAAAATTCTGTACCCATGAACTACCACATAGGCGGTAGTCTACTTAACACCGAAAGTGTGATAAGAGACCTTGGGACACAGGTGGACAGTAGTCTCTCCTTTGATAATCACATCACCAAAGTGGTCAGGAAATCCTTCTACGTGGCACACCTCATCACAAAAGGTTTCTCATCCAGAAAAAAAGAAGTCATTGTTCCCCTCTACTCATCACTCATTAGACCCATTATAGAGTACAACGCCCCTTTTGGTATGTACCTCACAAGACATCTACAACTGGAAAGGCTGCAAAAATACCTCACAAAGAGGATTACTGGCCTCAAACAGATGCCTTACGCAGACCGTCTCAAAAAACTCCAGCTTTACTCCGTCGCATATCGCCTACTCAGAGACGATTTCTGCCTAACATACAAAGCTATGTCAAACCCTGAGCTGTTGGACATGCTCCACTTAAAGAAATCCCAATCCCTCTGAGCTACACGCTCTAGGGACCTAAACCTTGTCACCACAATAAACAGAACATGCTGGAGGGATAGATTCCTGTCCCAGAGACTTCCCATACTCTGGAACAGACTACCTACCTATGTCAAACAGAGCTCCTCATTATCACTCTTCAAGAAAATTCTTGATGATTGGATGGGTAATAGGAAATTCACCCTGGGGATCACTTCTGTGGTTCTGCTTGACAGGGGCACAGGAAAATAATTTTCTTGGGTGGCGAAAGCCAGGGTACATTTTTGGCTAGGCTTGTATAGGCCCTAGGGCCAATAGCCTAGTACCTACCTATGAACCTATGAACAAGCCTTCCTGCACACACCCCTGTCATAATCAGTATACCAACTCTGAGGTCAACATACCTCAGAAAAGGGGAATATTTCAAGAAATGGCCATCTTGGATTTTGCATATGTAAGTCCATTTTTTTCTTGATCATTTAATCTGTATATTTCATGACTTATTGAAGCAGGTCCCAACATTTCAAATGGTTACCAATGCACAAGTGTGAGTAATATGGATTACTAATTGGCCAGGCAAATAGCAGTAAGAAAGAGTAACCACATGACCAGGAAGTGTCAATAAAAGGTGTAGGATGAGAACATCCCATCAGTATGTTGGTTAGATTGCGCTGGAAATAAGGTAAGAGAAAGCCATATCTTCCTAGTAAGGAAAAAACACAGCATTTCTGATTTTGTAGCGTATCTGAAAAATATTTTATCTTGGAGGTCATTTGAAAGAATAAAAGGAGTGGGTTGACCAGTTGCCTTGGAAGGAAATAGAGATATTTAAATAATGTGAAAAGTAGGTGACTGAGAGAGATAGTTTGTGGACTGCTAAGTCAGGGTGAAAATAATATCCCTTGAGGAGTCTATTAATACATTGGGTGTGTCAGTGTATGTTAGACTGTGACATGAAAAGATTATAGTGGTACAAAAAATGGACTGCAAATCGGCACACATTTGTGCGAAGAAAGGGACAAGATGTGGGTATGGACCAGAGTGAAGGTGTCTGATGGTTCATAGGTAGGTACTAGGCTATCAGCCCAAGGGCTTACGTAAGCCTAGCCAGCAAGGTTCCATAGCTTATGCCACTCAAGAAAGTTATTTTCCTGTGCCACTGTCCAGCAGAGACACAGAAGTGATCCCCAGGGTGTATTTCCTATTTCCCATCCACTCATCAAGATTTTTCTTGAAGAGTGCTAATAAAGAACTTTGCTTGACATAGATGGGTAGTTTGCTCCAGAGTATAGGAAGTCTCTGGGACAGGAATCTATTCCTCCAGTGTGTCCTGTTTATTGTGGTGACAAGGTTAAGATCCCTAGAGCATGTAGCTCGGAGGGATTGGGATTTCTTTAGGTGTAGCATGTCCAACAGCTCTGGGTTTGACATAGCTTTATATGTTAGGCAGAGATCACCTCGGAGTAGGTGATATGCTACAGAGTAAAGCTGGAGTGTTTTGAGGTGGTCAGTGTAGGGCATTTGTTTGAGGTCAGTAATCCTCTTTGTGAGGTACTTCTGTGGCCTTTCCAGCTGCTGCAGATGTCTTGTGAGGTACATTCCAAAAGGGGCGTTGTACTCTATAATGGGTCTAATAGAGTGGGATAACTGTTGCTGTGCGCCATTGAGTGGGCACAAGGCCTGATGCAAGGCTATTATTGAACATGGTGCTTAAGTGGGAAGCCAGTTCATTGTGAAGTTCGTGATTTACTAGCGTTGTCACAGAAGTATGCAATTCAACTTGTTGCTCACAAGTGGGCAAGTTGCAACTGATTGATTCGGGTTTTTCACAATAAATCCCTGACTCTGTTCTTTTCATGTGAGTTCCAGCAATGATCCCCTAGTGCTGCTTCAAACACAGTTGCAGCTATTTTTAATACTTTTTTATTTAAAACCTTTTCCTTTCTTCCATGACTGTGTAACTGTGAAGTGAATATATATGTATGTAAGGTGGTATGAACTGTTTGGGGGGGGCATATCTCCTGCAATCGGACTTTTATTTTATCTGAATCTGAAAGAAGCTGCAGTTGGTTGTGTTTATCTGGATGTTACCTCATGAATCATAGCTGAAGGGTAAATGTACATAATATTTAGAGAGAAAACTAGAAGGCCAGAAAGCAGGTAATAAGTAGCTTACATAAGAGGTGGCTAAGGGAAGTACCAGAGATGGAAGAAGAGGCTTTTTACAGGCTGCTGTGAGGATCTGCAAACATCTGCATGTGGTAGCACTGGTGTGGAAGTAGTATGCGTTGTAGCTTTCAAAGGTGAGTTGTCCCACAAGGGCATTTCCAAAGGAAAGGTTTTGGTGAGGATAGGGATGGGGGGAGCTGTGAATACATGGTGATGATGATGATGATGATGATGAAGAGTCCCACAAGGGGTTTGGAAGGTAATGAGGTGACAGTCTTTGGACTTGTGTGCACAAAATATGGTAGAGTTTTATATACAAGTACAGGCATGGACTTAATCTGTGTGTACAGAGTTTTATATACAAGTACAGGCATGGACTTAATCTGTGTGTACAGAGTTTTATATACAAGTACAGGCATGGACTTAATCTGTGTGTACAGAGTTTTATATACAAGTACAGGCATGGACTTAATCTGTGTGTACAGAGTTTTATATACAAGTACAGGCATGGACTTAATCTGTGTGTACATTGAATATGACTGGTGAAAAAGAGCGCTGCAATGAGTTAACTTACAGACCTGCAGTTTGTAGTCAGAAGACATATGAATACGTTGCAAGACAGTGTACGTTAGGCTTAAAAGGGAATGCAAAGGAGGAACTGGGAGCTTAGATTTTAAAATGAAAGAGATGTATGCAAGTGGGGAGAAAGTGAAAGACAGACAGATTATGGAGAAATTGTCAGAACTGAACAGGGCCATTGCATGACAAGCAGAGCAAGAAGTTACAAAAAAAACTGTTAAAATATAAGTTTCCTGAGAGGTGAATTAGTTGCAGTTGGGTTGTACGAACTGGAAGGGAGTATATTCTATATATGTTAAGTGTGCACCATAATAGTGAGATTGTGTGTGTGTGTGTGTGTGTGTGTGTGTGTGTGTGTGTGTGTGTGTGTGTGTGTGTGTGTATGTGTCCGTGTGCGTTTCATTGTTTCATGTTCAGAAGCAAGGTATAGAATTATAAACTGTAATATTAAGATGAGTAGGAAATCATAAACATAAGTCAAAACTCACACCAAGCACATCCCAAAGGGTCTATATTATTTCTTTGACAGCTTAGGTTGTCGAATGCTCAATGATCGATACCTAAGTGTTGAAGTTTTAAAATCATGAACGACCATATAAGCAAATTCTTTCCTCGGGAAAGAATTCGCTAGGCCGTCCGGAAATAAAATTAACTTTGCAACCCTCTACACCCCCTCCAACTAAATATACAAACTCTGAGATTACTCTACATTGGGGAAAGGGCAAATCCCTAATAACGGCCAAGCAAATTCTTTCCCGGGAAAATAATTTGCTTATATGGCCATTCACGATTTTGAAACTTAGACGATTAGGTGTCGAACATTGTGCATTCGACAATCTAAGCTGTCGAAGAAATAATAGAGGCCCAATTCCAAATGTAGGCCGTTTCTTATTTCTTAGCCTTGATTAGCATTTCTGAGCCCTTGCAGTGCACAGAATAACATATTGCCATTAGAAGGTTGTATGCTACCAAATGTTTATGTATTTAGACTTGCAAAGATGTGGAGCTGATAACATTTCACTAATGAAATGTTTGTCTTTTTTAGGTGTTTGCAAATAATGTGTAATGAATGGAATATGAAGCTAATGTATGCATCATTGAGGGAGTACAAATCAGTAAAAAATGTAGAACAAAGATAACACACCAGAGGAAAATAAAAAGCAAACGTATGAACAAAGGCAATAGAAAAAACTGGGATTTACAACTTTACTAAAAGCAGTGGGGAACTTCAAAGTACTGTGTTCAAAACTCACAAATGCTAAAACTGAACTTTAAGTACCTTTCTTATATACAAAAAGTGGTACTCATATAGTCTTGGATTTTGGAATGTGGGTTAGAATAACCATTAAGGTGTTTACCTCACTGGTGCAAGGTACAGGATTTGATTTTCACCTTCGAGGAAAACTGCTTAGGCTGAAAATGGGCCATAAGGGCAGTTATCCTAGTACTAACCAAACGATTTCTGTGCAGCAAGTATTGGTGAAGATCACCATTGCACCTTAGTATGAATATGTGGTGCTGGCTACTAATAATAACAGTGCTTCTGTGAAACACTCATAACCCTTATGGAGATTAGCAATGCCATAAAATTCCTTTAAACTAATATGGCTATGTGCAATGGAAGCTGCATATATGTAAAACTGTGATATTATTTGAGTATTTCAGATATCTGTTACTGGGTTTGAGCCTGTTTAGATTAATTAATACATTTTTAGAATATCTGAGGAGAGCAGCAGTCAGCACAGCTATCTAGCAGGAAACTGAAACATACACACATATATATATATATATATATATATATATATATATATATATACATACACACATACATATGTGTATATATGGAAGCACTTTACTATCTCGAAATACTGAAATCTCAAATTTCAGTATCTCTAGATGAAAATGCCGAAAGTGCAGGTGAGCAAAACTGCACTTGATCAAATTTGAAGTGTCGAATTTGTGGTTGTGGTGTCACGGTATGTGGGATTTGCTATGTTTGTAAGGTGCAGTGTGCTGTGGGATACAGTTTGCTTGCCGTTGTGTGGATATATGTGGAGATTCAGGTAAGTACTGTTTTTTAAGGGTTTTGGGTAGGGATTTGAGTGTATGTGAGTGTGTTGGGAAGTTTTAGGTCTAGGTTAGGGTAGATGGGTAAGAGTGTGAGTGTGTAAGTGTTGAGAGTGGTGGTGATGTATGTATGTGGTGTGTGTTTGTGCAAGGGGAATATAGAGTATGTAGTGGTGGGTTTAGTGTCTTTGTCTTTTTTGTGCAACCTCAGAGTTAGTATATATAAGAAGAGGGCCGTGAGGGGCGCAGCCCCGACATGGGGGGGGGGGTACAGGTCGGCTTGCCCCCCCTATATGTAGGGAAGGTATGTGTATTTGTTTTGTTGTGTTTGTGTGTGTTTTGTTGGTTTGTTGCAGTGTGTGGAGGAAGGTGTAATTCAAGATATCAATATTTATATATATATATATATATATATATATATATATATATATATATATATATATATATTATACATTGTTTGAAAAGGACAGACAGAAAAGTTGGAAATGAGGAAGAGAAAAGACTAGGGACACACACAGAATGGATGGACACTATGCTCTTATGGGGAAGAGACCCCCCCCCCCCACTTTTCCAAATGTCTATATAATACAGAGAACAAAACCTTTGCTTTACATAGGTTGGGGACAGAAAACATGCATACATATGGCAAACAGGTTAAATGGAGGTGAGGTGGTGGTCAGGGAGTTTTGCACTTGGTAGAGGAGAGGCTT
This sequence comes from Protopterus annectens, assembly GCF_019279795.1. Lineage (NCBI taxonomy): Eukaryota > Metazoa > Chordata > Ceratodontiformes > Protopteridae > Protopterus > Protopterus annectens. The sequence goes on along the minus strand of NC_056743.1, from coordinate 548,366,309 downwards.
TCAGGGGCTGCCATACGCTGAATGCTCAAGGACACAGAACCACCAACACAACCCTGAGGTGATGAGTGGTCCTTAAATTGGAGACAAAATGAACAAAAAAGGAAAAAAAAAAAAAAATGAGAGAGAGAGAGAGATAATAAAAATGAATAAAAAGCTTTATTTACCCACTAACATGTAAAATTATCATTCACAAAAGCCATTTTTATTACTTTTCTGTAGTGAACTTTGCATGTTTCATGCAGACCTTGCATTGTGTTTTGGAGAATGAGACTAGGGCCTTTTTGGAATAACAGAAAGTTGCAATAAGGTCACAGTTCACTGACAATCTTCCATTTTCTGTGCTGAGTATTAGTATTTGCTAGGTCAGTTGAATAAAATGGTCTTGGCTATCCTGAGCATTCATTTTGTATGATTTAAATCAATCCACCAATCACATCTCCTAGGTATGGTCAGGGGGTGGGTAACATGTAACAAGTAAGTCAATTTAAAGAAGGAATAAGCGCTATGCGAGCTGCTAAAGCTGCATATGATCATATGAAATCTTAACGTCAGCATTTATCACAGAAATGTTACATTTCAAAACTGCTATGTGTGTTGAATTTTGTATAGAATGACTTCACATAGCACTGCAGTATGCATGAAGGCTAGTAGAAAAAAGTAGACTTTTTGCTAGTAAGTAGTAACTGGTCCCAAACCTCCTCCTACCTCCCTCCCCCACTTCCCCATTGTGTCCAGCTCATTTCAAGCTTTGTATAAGCACCAGCATCTGTATAACACCACTGGAAATACCCACCTGCCTCAAACGTGTAACATTCATAACACACGCATTGTTAAATGATTATATGTACAGAATGTCAACAGTTTGGCTAGTATTTGGACCAAATATATTACACCTGGTGTATGTCCTTCACCTACCATTACTGCACAGTTCCACACATATACACATATGTGTGAGTGTATATGTATATATGTGTGTATATATATATATATGTGTGTGTGTGTGTGTGTATATATATATATATATATATATATATATATATATATACATATATATATATATATATTATATATATATATATATATATATATATATATATTATATATATATATATGTGTGTGTGTGTGTGTGTGTGTGTGTGTGTGTGTGTGTGTATATATATATATATATATATATATATATATGTGTGTGTGTGTGTGTGTGTGTGTATATATATATATATAGGTATATAGGTACTAGGGTATCTCTTGAGGGCATTTATAATACTACCAGAGTGTGTATGCATTAATTAACTGAATTGATGCTGCATGGAGCCAATGTCACAATGAGAGGGTGTAAGGGCTTGTTACCCATCATCTTTCAAGGCTACTCTGTGTTGAAATTAGGTGAAGAGCTCTGCCTAATGTAGGGTAGGGAGTTTTGTTTCAAAGCATGGGGAGTTAGTGTGACAGGAATCTATCTCTCTCAGATCTGTTCTTTGTGTTGTGTTCTGGTTTTTATTCACTTAGTGGCGTGGCCTCACAGTGACTTAGATTTCTTTAGGTGTGAAGTTCCTTCAATTCTGGGCAGGACATCCCAGCAAGTCTAAGGCAGATCACCCCTCTGGTGGAGTTGGCAGAGATCACCTCTGAGTGAGTTTTATGCCACTGAAGGCTATAGAGACATAAGTTTTGAGGCCAGTCCTCTTTGGACATGTGTTTTTTCATCTTCAGTGTCTTTGGAAGTGTCTTTTGTATCTTTCAAGCTGTCTCTTCTTTTCCTTCGATGCAAACCCCTTACTTGTGATGTATGGGTTTATGTTCAGGCTAGTGAGTTTTTCTATAATACCCGAGGGGGAATGGTGTTGAACGCCTTGGTGAGATCAAGGTAGGCTGTGTGAACCACCATTCCCTCGTCTATGGCCTTGGTAACTGTCTCAAAGAAATTAACCAGGTTTAGTAGGCATGATCTACCCTTAACAAAGCCGAACTGGGTCGGGTCAAGTGTTTGGAGGTTCCCAATGTCTTTGTTAATGATTTCCATGATGATGCACTCCATAGCCTTGCAGACCAGGCTAGTCAGGCTTTTGGGGCGATAGTTACCAGGGTCAGTTGTGGCTCCTCCTTTGCGGAGTGGAATAACCACTGCTGTACGCCATTCTATGGGCATGTAGCCTGTGGAGAGGCTGAGGTTGAACAGCGTGTTTAGGTGGAGGGTTAGTTCGTTCTGTAGTTCCTGCAAGATGCAGCCTGGGACACCATCTGGCCCCATTGATGCTGTGTTTTTGGTTTTTGAAAGGGCTTTTTTCACCTGTGCTTCTGTGATTTTCGGGAAACTACACTTTTCCGGTATTGTTGTGGGCCCTTTTGAAGGTGAGAGGGAGGTGAAGTTTGCACTGAATCTATCTGCCAAGATGTTGGCAATATCAGTAGGTTCAGTATATTTTGTGCTAGTTTGCACTATCTCGGAGCATATCTGCGAGTTGCCACTTAGATTTTTGACATAGCTAAAGAAGGCTTTGCAGTTATCTTTCGAGTCCTTGGCTATTTTTCTTTCAAAGTTAGCCTTGGATGATTTTATGAGGGACCTTAGTTTCTTACTGATACTGATCAGCGATGCTTTCCTTCTTGGGATTTGCTTTTTTTCTGAACTAGTTTCCTCATTTTGTTGTATAACCTGTTTATGGCAGGGGTCCACCAGACTGGTTTCCTTGTCTTAGGGGAGTGAGTCTTGGTTTTCCTAGGGATGGCACGATCCATGCATCCTTGTAGGTGCTCATAGAGTGCAACTGTAAAGGATTCTGCATCTTGGGCAGTGTTATCCTTTAGCATAGAGGCTGTGAAACGTACCACCTCTGACTTAAGTAAGGTGAAGTTTGCTTTAGAAAAGATTTTCACTGTGGTTTCCTTGGTTGGGGGTAGTGGTGGGGTGTGGACATCCAGGGTGATTAGTTTATAGTCTGATCTAACCAGTGACAGGTTGACCTCCGGTATGGACCACCTGTCACCCATGTTGGTGATTACCAGGTCCAATATGTTGTAGCCTCTGGTAGGGGAGTTTACCAGCTGATCCAGGGCATTTGAATTGATAAATTCCAGGAAGGACTGAGCCTGGGAGTTTGTACTCAAGTAGTTTTCCCAGTCAATGGTAAGGTAATTGAAATCTCCCAAGATCAGGAGTGTGTGTGTGTGTGTGTGTGTGTGTGTGTGTGTGTGTGTAAATATGCATAAATAAATAAATATATAACCTGGTTATATATAATCAAGACCAGGTTACCGAAACTCCAAATGAATGAAACGTTGCAATAACATTCAAAATCTCAAAAACAACTTACCAGATAATGCTCATCTTCTGTAAAAAAAAAAAAAAAAAAAAAAAAATAAAAATGACCAAACACTGCTGCACCACCATGCTACTACTAGCCCTTCCCATAAGTCCACACTACCTTAAAGAAACAGTACAAAAAAGTATGCACATCATTTTTGTAGGGGGGGGTGTTCCCCGGTAACCCCCACACCACCCGTAACTTAAATATACTAACTCCGAGTTTATACTACATTATGGAAAAGGGCATATGTACATCTAGTTAGCTACTGCTGCAACTGAGTGCAGGTTAGTGACTGTTTTTGTGTTTCTGTGTTTCGTTATTTTAATGTTTCATTATTTTGGAGTTTTGGGAACTTGGTCTCAGTTATATAGGGGTCTTTCAAATGATCGTTTGCTCATTTGAGGTAGACTGATATCTATATGTATATATATATACACACACACACACACACACACACACACACACACACACACACACACACACACACACACGTAAACATATTGTATATATATAGTTTTGAAGCATAGAGGAGTCTGAGTTCTGCCTCCCAGGTCAACTTGTTTGTCTGCTTTTCTGCAATTGATCTGCCCATGTTCACCATGTAGATGGACAGAAAAGATGAAAATGGACAGAAAGTGGATAGATCTCTTAATGGAAGATAAGCTGTGTTGTCTGACTAAAAATTGGTTAGCCGGACTAAGTGTGGTTTCATAACTATTTAATCCCCAGGCTGACATGAAGCTCTGTCTTAGTGCATCAGATTACGTGCATTTGTTTGAATGGACTATAACACTACAGCTGCGTGGTCCACATTACCTTATCCGGTGACTGTGTGAAGTCCCCATGATGACTGTGAAAAAAATGAAAAAAAAAACACAGAATTGACAAGGAGAGATTTCAGTGGTACATTATTTTTTAATACCTATCAGTCTATTTAAACTGCTAGCAAAAGACTTGCATACTTCCCAAACTGAGCATGTGCAAAAGGATTGTTTCTACTTGTGCCTGTGCCTCTGCCATCCCCTACCACTCCTGGTTCTCAGATACCCTCACCACATGTCATTTCAACACTGTGATATCCTCAAAAATCAAATCCGCTCATACCCTTCCATTTAAGTAAGAGTACATCTGCTATATTAATAGGCAAATAAAATAATCTCAACCATTTCTAGCTACTACACTACATGCACTCTAACAAACACTTGTTACATAGACTATTTGGATGTACTGCTGAAGTTCTCCACACATATATAACCACTAAGCCATTCATAATAACTATACAATAAGATATTTACTGCAGCTATTAGAATTACCTATATACATATCCATTTCTCTCACCTTAATAAATCATACACTATAAACACAAAACTAACTTAAACTACCCCCATTCGTCAACTGCAAATTATAATGATCTCCTCTTCACTAATCCATTTCAACTCCTCCCTAAAAAATTACACTTATTCTGCTAAACTATAATTCATATAGTTCATTCAGACTCCCCTACTCCCAAAAATACCATTATATCTTACTCAATTACAAACATGCCTCATCCCTTTAATTGCCCTCCTTCTCTATAACCTTTTTTCAGTTTCTACCTCTTCAGTAGGACACAGAGTATTAAACAGATGCATGTTATACCCACCACTTCCCTTGTTTTAGTTGGAGTACCTCAAGCATCCATCCTTGTTCCTCTTTACTTCAATATATTTATCAAGCATCTACTTAAACATTCATAAACTCTACCCACATCAAATACGCTGACAACTCAACATTTATATGTATAGCCTAAACAATAAAGGAACTTCAGTCTGTTAACCAACATTCTTTGAGTTCTTTTGAAAGGTGGTAAAGCTAGAAATCTCACTGTGTCATATCTTAAACCTCCTTTATAGAGGCCCTTGGGATATTTGCAAATGATCCCTTAAGAAAATCAAGTGATTCAGCTAAATGTTTTCTGAATGTCCTCAACTTTTTCCTTGTTAAATCTTTATGGATAGATTCAGGCCAAAAAAGGCCTAACACCATTAGCTGTGGATATGCACATTTCAGCCTTTTTATAACCTTGTCAGCACAGCATAAGTGAACATTACACTTATGATGTGCTGACGAGGTCATGAGAAGGCAAAAACATGCATGATCAGTGCTAGTGGTGTTTCTCTTTGTTGGCGTGATTCTGTCCATAATGAGTTAAAAAAGAAAAAAGTAAAAAGTCATGGACATTCAGAAACCATTTAGCTGAAACACTTGATGTTCTTAAGGGGCCATTTGCATATATCCTATGGGTGTCTATTACAGGAGGTTTAAGGTATCACACAGTGAAAACTCTACCTTGGATAGTTTTTCTCTTGTAGTTTTTACTAATTGGTTTGTCTGTGTGACCTTTTTACTTTTTGGTTTTCTTTTGAAACCTGGCTCAACAAAGTCCTTAAATGTCACAAAAAATGGTCTGTTTACCTCCAAAACTACTCAAGGTTCAAAGTCTTTCTTCCCCTTTAAGCCACATTTTTCAAGTAAACAAATGCAAACAAAGAAATAATCTTACTCAAATGAGTCACCAAGTGTGCATGCCATAAATGCCAGTATGATTCTGTTCAAAACAGAAATCATCTCCTAATTGCTAGGGCCCTACATTGCAGCAAATGTTTATTTGACCACACCATATATCTTATGTCATAGGTTCATAAGTTGGTACTAGACTATCGGCCCTAGGGCCTATACAAACCTAGCCATAACAATTCCCTAGATATTTCTTTCCACAATATTTACTTCCCTGGACCCCTGTCTAGCGGGCCGACTGACATGATCCCTGGGGTGAATTTCCTATCTCCCATCCAATTGTCAAGGTTGCTTTTGAAGAGGGCCAAGGAGGCACTCTGCTTGATATGTATGTGCAGTCTATTCCAGAGTATGTGGAGTCTCTGGGTTAGGTACCTATCTCTCCAGCAAGTTTTGTCCATTGTGATGACATGGTTTATATCCCTGGAGTGTGTGGCTCTGAGGGATTGGGATTTCTTTAAGTGGAGCTTGTCCAACAGCTCAGGATTTGACATCACCTTGTAAGTTAAGCAGAGATCGCCTCTGAGTGGACGATATGCCACAGAGTATAGCTGGAGTTTTTTTCAGACGGGCAGCATAGGGCATCTTCCTTAGACCTGTGATTCTTTTAGTGAGGTATTTCCGCGGCCTTTCCAGCTGTTGCAGATGTCTTGTGAGGTACATACCAAATGGGGCACTGTACTCTATAATGGGTCTAATGAGGGATGAGTACAGTGGGACAATGACCTCCTTTTTTCTGGATGAAAATCCCTTAGTGATGAGGTGTGCCACATAGAAGGATTTCCTGACTGTTGTAGCAATGTGGTTATCGAAGGTGAACATCTGCCCACCTATGTTCCTTAGTCTCTCCTCACACTTTCGGTGCTTAGTGTACTGCCACCTATGTGGAAATTCATGACTACATGTTTTTTCCCAAAGGGGATAACTATACATTTCTTGGCATTAAGCTTGAGCCCATGGCTCTGGCAACAAGCATCTGTTTCTGTAAGGCCCTTTTGTAGAATATCCACATCATTTGGGGATTCAATAATGGCTCCCAGTTTTACAGTCATCTGCGAACTTTGTTAGCCAGAGTCCCTTAGTGTTGGCCTCTTCTTCAGAGAAGTAGATGCCAAACAAGAACAGTCCCAGGACTGAACTATGAGGTACTCCACTTGTCACTTGTCTGGAGCTGGATTTGGAGTCTGCTACTTTTACAGTCTTGGTTCTGTCAGTAAGCCAGTCGGCAACCCATCAAGTGATATAGGGATTTATGCCCAGCTTAGTAGGTTTATCTATGATTCCTGAGTGGGGGGTGGTGTCAAAGGCCCTGGTGAGGTCCAGATAGGCTGTGTGGACTGCCTTACCCTCGTCCACAGCTCTGGAGACTGATTCGAAGAAGTCAATCAGGTTCAGGAGACAAGATCGTCCCTTCACGAACCCTAACTGGGTGGGGTCCAGTGTTTGAAGGTTGCCAATGTCTTTGTTTATAATTTCCATGATAATGCATTCCATGCCCTTGGAGCGCAGGCTCATCAGACTGATGGGATGGTAGTTCCCGGGATCCAAGGTGGATCCCCCCTTGTGGAGTGGGATAACTGTAGCTGTGCATCACTCAATGGGCATGAAGCCTGACCTACTATGCCTTCAGGTTCATTCAGGACTATCTTAGCTATGTCAGATCCTGAGCCATCTGATGGATCACTGAAGTAAAGAAGTTAGACTCTCCTCTTTCCAGGATATTGACTTTCAGAAACAAACAAAAAAAAAAGCACTGTATTGCAAAAATGGCCATAGAGATATAGCAAAATAGTCACATGACTATCTTGTTGACCAGAATTAAGTACTATGAAAGAGCTAACCCTCTATAATATGCCACAAAATCCACTTGGTGATGGTATGCAACACATTGGGTAGAATGTTCCCCTCTACCTGAAAAGTACAAAGCATGACATCAATCGGTAACTAGAGATGCATGCACATCACCCCCAGTATTGTTATAGTACACCACTGGCAAACAGACTCATAAAAAAGGACAAGGCACAGAACTGTTTTATTCCACATAATGATGCAACATATAGGTGCATCATTCACAAAAGCTGAGCACACTATGGGATAAAAATAAGTGGATGTGGAAAACAGCATAGAAGCCAGAAAGATGTTACGCCACATGCATTGACATAGCACAACCTTAGGTTAGTATACAATGCATGATGTGACATACAAAAAGGAAAAACTCAGAGATATATGGTGTTATCAAAAGAAATAAAACTGTAAACCAAGAAAGGCAAAGACAATAGGAAAATTTGCAAAAATATTGAAAACTGCACATCACTGTAACAACGGTTATAATTATGCACCCAGGTGACAACACTTCTATAGCCTGGCCCCGCTAGCTTGGCACAAAAGGATGTTTCCACCATTCCCTCTTTCTTTTCAAGAAAAAAACAAAGCAAATATTAAAAGCTCACAAGGAAACACATGGAAAGGAGCCACACTGGTGTAGCATTTTAATGTTAATTATCCATTTGCATCAATACAGACTTCTTCAGAAACAGTTTACAATCAATCACCTTTAGTATAAATACATTTAAAACACCAATCAAGGTAAAAAAAAATAAACAATTAATTAACAAAACTGTTAACCATGTCTATACAAATGCATTTTTAACTGTCAACCTCTTTTCTTTCAAAATATATTTTATACTGATGGTATTGTTTAACCCTGGGTACTGGTCTGCTTTTAATTTAATTTTCCATTCAGTTTCCCTCATTTCATCCACATTTTTATAATTCATCCCCTTAAATCTAACAAAACTTGTTCTAATAGAGAACACAGATTTTTTTATGTTTATTATAAACTCTAGAATGTTTAAAAAGAGCATTTCTGGCATCCTTCACTTTTATTGAACAAAAGTGTTCTCCAAATCTTTTGTTTAAGGTTCTAGTTGTCATGCCAACATAGTTAACTTGGCAGTCAGAATATATACTTATATAAACTAGTCCTTTAGAATCACAGGTAAACCTACCAGGGACCTCAATATTTCAATCTAAATATTCTAATAAAATGCAAGCTCCTACATATATAAACCTACAAATAGTGCAAGATCCACAATTATATACTCCTTTTGGTTTATTTGTAAAAATGGGAGAAGTTTTTAGAACTAGCTTTGTTAGCTACCTTTAACAAAAATGTTTATAATATCCCTTTTGACAGATAAATAATAAACAAAACTTCTTTAGCATAGTCAATATCCCTAGTTGTCATCGTAGAAGCCCTAATAAATTGCCCCAGGGATATTCTTTTCAATAAAATTTGTGCTGTTACTTTTATAATGTAGGTATCCATTAGAAAAGGTTTCTTTGAGATAGATGGTACTATCAAGGCCTCCTGCAGATCCCATTGCAACACCTTTTATTTGTTTATAATATTTTTTATTAAACAAAAAGAAGTTGTTGTCTAATAATATCTCTAGTAATGAACAATAGAATGTAATCAAGTCATTGGGTATGTCAGTGTAGTTACCCATATAAAGGCAGACAAATTCAACAACTAATTCTTGTGGAATGCTAGTAAATTGAGAACAGATGTCTTCTGTAACCATACAGACATCTAAATCATGATATCCATACATACTATTAAATTTACAGTTTGCCCAAGACATCCCAGTTAATCTTTGATGTAAGAGGGCATTTTTTTTTGCCAATGGATTAAGTATAGTATCCAAAAATAACAAGATACCATCAGTAATACTATTGGTTGCCAATACAGTAGGCTTAAATGGGGGTTGGCTTGGATTCTTTTGAATCTTAGGTATACCAAACAAACACCAGTTTTAGGATTTTCACTTTTTAAGACATTATACAAATCAAAATTAATGATATTATTTATAAAAAAAATCGTAGTTCCTTTCATTAACATAGAAGAACTTTCATTTTCATCTGTTCGCTGTTTTACTTTGATGCCAAATATAGTAACATCCTTATATGTAAACTCCAAGCCCTTAAACAGGGCAGAACACAAATTAGTGGTAACAACAGTATTTTCTAGCTCTTTCATGGTAAAACTATAACTGTCTGAAAAAATGTGTTAATATTATTATTGTTTATGATAGGATAATCAGTTTTAGCTCCATATGCCATCCTATCTTGAAAAGTTTTTTTCTTCTTACACAAAATTATTCATTTCCTTGATCCTATCAACTACAATGTAAACTGTGTCATATTCACAGCACAAGTCAAGAGTTCTTATTAACATTTCATTAATAAGCTGATCTTTCTTGATAATACTGTTTTTAAGTTGTCCCATGATGTAGGTATTGTTTTTAATTAACATTCTCAACAGTTTAAGCCCTGCTTTATTGAAAAATTCAATAAGCTCCTTGTAAAATGGATTGCTAGATGTGACTCCACTTGGAAGCTTAATAAAATGGAGTCCCTTAGATAGTATTCCAAAATTAATACAGCGCTCAAAAAATATATTTTCTAGGGAGAGAGACTGGAACTTTTAAACTTCTCCCAAGCTCTGCCAAATGTCCCCTTAGTTCATGTTAAAGGATTAGCTTGGGTTGTACATGACCAGTATCAAAAAAAAAAAAGATTAAAGCTGCTATATAAAATAGTGGCCGCATCTTTGAAACAATAATTCCCACCTGATTTGTGAGCACGTAAATTGCCTTCTCCTTCAATGACAGTATGTTCATCATCTTCAAATTCAGCCAGTCCACTTCTATCACATCTAGGGAAACCTTTCTTACTATAAATTGCCAAATAAACACACACACACACACACACACACACACACACACACACACACACACACACACACACACACACACACATACACACACAAAATGGCAACAGGCAAGGATGTCCCATGTCTTTTGTTTTAATATATTAAAACCATTTTTGAAAGCATTCAGGTTTACCAACATCACAATAATATAGCATTTGAGACTAGAAACTAAACATATTATAATTCACACTAAACAGTGAGACAATGACAAATAAAGTACAGAGCATATATACAGCACCTCTGTGATTATTGAAACATAGACTACTGTGAAATTATTTTATGGTTTATCTGTGTTAGAAACCATGAATTTACTTAACAACACCCTCTAGTATATGTTTAGAACTAGCTTATTGTATTCATTGCAGTACATTATTATCATTTATTTAACACTTTTTCCTCCTTTGATTAACCGTGAACCCTATTTCTATCTTGCCTCATAATGTGATTCATAGTATCTCTGTGGCAGATGGTCCAATTTCCATTGCCTAGTAGAGATCTTTTGGTCTACCATGATCAGTTATTCAAAAACCTGGTATGAAATAAATACATACACGTATTTATTTATTTTTGATTGTTTGTTTTCCTTCATTTGTTTACTGGAAATGTTTAACCGGGCATGAAACTCTTTTTCAGTGGACGGCCGAGAGAAAAGCCTCCAGAGTTACAATAGCATACCAGAGTAATAAAACATAAATGTAATATAATACATGAAGCAGAATCATACAAAATCATAAAACAAGTGTATATATATATATATATATATATATATATATATATATATATATATATATATCTATCAGTGGTTCTCACTGACAGCAACTTTTACATTTTGATCATGTTGACCTATTGATCAAAAAGAAGAATAAAGGGGAACAGCAGAATTTAAACACAAAACCAGTTTCTAAATAATCATAGTAATGCTGTCAAAGAGTGTTCAGGAGGATGACACTTTAGTGAAATTAGATGGTATTATCCAGTCTTAAAGTGAAGATCTTATTATTACTGCTATGTCTGGTGAGATTAGTGATGAACTGACTGAATCCAAATACGTTTATGAAGTTACAAAGTAAATCTGTGACTACTGAGTTCCAGTGTATGTTGAAATCTCCAAGGATTATGGTTTCCTGGGGTTATTGCTGGTTATCCAAGGGAGTATATTTTTAATACTGGGAATGTTGTTTCCTTTAAGGAAGGTGATAAACAGTTCAGCATCATTAACCTGGGGATGGGCTCTGTGTAGGGATTTAGTTGGAGTGAGCTTTTGTGCCTGTTCTGTCTTTTTGGAGTATACCACGGCAGAGTATTTGTTCATCATTTATTGATGGGTTTAGCCAGATCTCAGTTACTGAGAGGAAATGAGATGCATGTGAGGTTATCTCAAGCTAAGTGAAAATATTCATTGTGAGAATATTATTGGCTTAGAATACAAAGCATCACATAATTCTCAAAGGCCCTTATTAATTTGGTCTATTGAAAGGCATTCCCCAAAAATGTATGAACATTTCCCAAGGGACCACCATGTCAGCTCAAACAGGAATGTCTTACCCAAGATAGATTATACTCAATCTATATGGAGTACAAAAGTATTTGTATAAATACTGCCAACCAAAAAAAAAAAAACATATACTTACAAGAGCCAGTAAAAGAGCTCTATTGTGTTGATGAGAAATGGTCCTGTCTTTATACATTAGCTGATATTTGTTCATAGGTAGGTACTAGGCTATCGGCCCATGGGCCTACATAAGCCTAGCCAGCAAGGTTCCATAGATTACACCACCCAAGAAAGTTATTTTCCTGTGCCACTGTCCAGCAGACACAGAAGTGATCTCCGGGGTGTATTTCCTATTTCCCATCCACTCATCAAGATTTTTCTTGAAGAGTGCTAATGAAGAACTTTGCTTGACATAGATGGGTATCTTGTTCCAGAGTATAGGAAGTCTCTGGGACAGGAACTATCCCTCCAGTGTATCCTGTTTATTGTGGTGACAAGGTTTAGGTCCCTTGAGCATGTAGCTCAGTGGAATTGGGATTTCTTTAGGTGTAGCATGTCCAACAACTCTGGGTTTGACATAGCTTTATATGTTAGGCAGAGATCACCTCGGAGTAGGCGATATGCTATGGAGTAAAGCTGGAGTTTTTTGAGGTGGTCAGTGTAGGGCATTTGTTTGAGGCCAGTAATCCTCTTTGTGAGGTACTTCTGTGGCCTTTCCAGCTGCTGCAGATGTCTTGTGAGGTACATTCCAAAAGGGGCGTTGTACTCTGTATTGGGTCTAATGAGTGATGAGTAGAGGGGAACAATGACCTCTTTTTTCCTGGATGAGAACCTTTTTATGATGAGGTGTGCCATGTAGAAGGATTTCATGACTACTGTGGCAATGTGACTATCAAAGGAGAGACTACTGTCCACCTGGGTCCCAAGGTCTCTTATCACGCATTTGGTGTTAAGTAGATTGCTGCCTATGTGGCAGTTCATGGGTACAGAGTTTTTACCAAAGGGGATGACACTACACTTTTTGGCATTGAGCTTGAGGCCATGGCTCTGACATCAGGCTTCTGTCACAGTGAGGCCCTTCTGTAGGATGTCCACATCATCTGTGAACTTCGTTAGCCAGAGGCCTTCTGTGTTAGCCTGTACTTCAGAGAAGTAGATATCAAACAGGTTAGTCACATCTGTTTAGTTACTTATGGAAAACTTGTATGATTGGCTTATTGTATTCTTCCAGGCTTCCTTTTGTTCCCTACTCTCCAAGATACATTGTACAATGCAATGGAAATCCTGCAAATGGATTTTAATTACATTTATTTTTCTAATCATACAAACTAGGGATCCCTACTGCCTGCCTCTAAGTTGAAAACATTTTGAAAATCTATCAAGACTGTAAGTTTGTTATCAATCAAATGTTCCCAATAAAGAAAAAAATATCTTCTTGAGCTTTTTAGCCATCAGGCCTTCTGTGTTAGCCTGTACTTCAGAGAAGTAGATACCAAACAGGTTAGTCACATCTGTTTAGTTACTTATGGAAAACTTGTATGATTGGCTTATTGTATTCTTCCAGGCTGCCTTTTGTTCTCTACTCTCCAAGATACATTGTACCATGCAATGAAAATCCTGCAAATGGATTTTAATTACATTTATTTTCCTAATCATACAAACTAGGGATCCCTACTACCTGCCTCTAAGTTGAAAACATTTTGAAAATCTATCAAGACTGTAAGTTTGTTATCAATCAAATGTTCCCAATAAAGAAAAAAATATCTTCCTGAGCTTTTTAGCCATCAGACCTTCCTTCAACCCCCATCAGGTAGTTTCCAGAATCGGTGCCAAATCTATTTGACTAATGAGAGACTTGTAGACTATCAATAACCATTTATCTTGCTCAGAGATCCTGCAATTAGTTGTAGGATTGTAGTTACTATACTAGTATCTACTGATTATTATTTTCCAATAACCATCTCTAGTCACTTCTTACAACACCTGATCCTTCCTATTACTGATATGTGTTGTAGAAGTCAATCATTGAAAATATTTAAGTCTACCACCTTCTAAGTAAAAATCAGAATACAGCGTATCCAAACCTGCCATACCACTTGTGAGGGAGAACCCTTTTGAAGCCACTATCAGCTAAGTTTCCATCCTTACAAGCCAACTATCCAATTGCTGGCAGCACTAAATGAAAGCCTTGTGCATAATGGACAACTAGTGGAAGAATAAACCGAATAAAAACATAAATTGACTGCACCATATGTATGCAGATCCTATCCCATCATTTGAGAAGACCGATAGACTTTCTCACAATGTCCTCAACATTAGCTCTGCTGAGTCCAATAAAATGGAGAGCTAGTCTAATTCCCAGTTGGATCAAACTTGCAAACTACCTTAGTTTTATCCTTGTTAATTTTATATCCTGCTAACCTTTCAAACAACCTCAGTTAAAAAAAAAACAAAACAAGCAAAAGCATATTTAAGACTGCTACGGATTAACTAAGCACACTATCAGATCATCTGTATATAGTTCTGTTTTCCTAGTACAGAAACCCAGGGTATACTCATCCCAAGGTACCTCCTCAATTTAAAAGCTAAGGATTTTAGATACAGTGCAGTGAGAATTGTAGATGGAAGAGGCAAGTCTGTCTCTTGTTGCATTGCTCTAATGAACTATATAGCCTGAAGCCCTTCTTAGTCTTTACCTCCAGTCTTGTTTCTAAGTGTTCAATATGTTGTTGGGGAAAGCCATAGCTTTCCAATACCATATCTAGACAGGACTTTTTCATTATCATAGCTGGTTAAAGCCAGTTGTCTTATTTAAACCTCCACTTCCACAGTTAGCATTTTATCTATAATTATATTGCCAAAGGTAGACTTACCCTGAAATAATCTAGTCTGATCTGGGTGTACTAATTCTGGGAACCAAGCACCTATCCTTTTCACTAACATTGATGCAAAAATCCTATATTTTTTTAAGACAGTAATGGGCAATTACAAATAGATCAGTAAGTGATCCTTGCTATCTTTAAGATCACTGAGAACATGACTCACTCTCATGATCTGGATGGCCAGCCTGTGATAAACAATTATTAAACAAATGAACCATGAGGGGAATAACCAACTTCTTACTTGTGTTGTAAATCTCTACAGGAATTCCATCAGGACCTGGGTTTTTTGCCCTTATAAATCACAGTTAATGCTGAGATGACCTTTTGTAAAATAAATTACTTCATTAAAATGGAGGCTGTTTCTGAGCAGCAGTGAGGAGCATTTAATAGATTGATGTACCTATGTATTTGCACTAAATTAGGGGTTCCAGACTATTCAGTTTGTACATAAATATTCAAGCATGTCTTCAGACACACTGACAATTTTCTTTGAAACTGAATTCCAGAGTTTAGCTACTGTCCTTCCTACTGTTTGACATCTAAGTCTCAAAGCCAAATACTTTAAGATAGATGGAGTGTTTTGAAAAGATTATACATTCAAGACTTTTTTATCATTTAGTTGACTTTATAATCTAATACCTTTATTATATGTCTCCTTAGCTCAGCTACTCTGTGCTCAAATCTTGATCCCCTTACAATACTTTGCTGTGTCTTTAAAGATCCCTTTGTTAAACATGAACCTTGGACCTGACTGCCACCTAAAAGACTTTACCAAAATTAAATAAGCTATGAATTCTTTCCTTCAAGGATTACAGTTACTGAATGTAAGTAGTGATTTCATCGTCCTCGCCAGAAGAAGACCCTGCAAACATTCATAGGAGTTCCCTTTTTCAAAAGTGCAAGTTGGCACTCCAAAACTTTTTATAAAATTCATATTGAAAATTAAAGCTTGGTACTAAAGGTGAGTGTTCTGATGACATTTTTTGGGTACAGCCCAAGAAGCAGAATAAATATTTATGCTACCTAGTTATCATTGCAATATCTATCCCAGACAAGGAGGACAATTGAGAGGAAAAGTAAGTAGAAGGTCACTGAGGGAGTTTACTTTGACTTTATTAGTATGTGAATCCTTTGAATATTGCTGAAGTACAAATCCACTGTTCTAAGAGCTGATGCAGCATCTGATTTCTTCCTATATGGGAAATACACCCTGTAGACCTGCATGATGACTACTAGATGTGGTCGATTTCATTCTCCTTGCAACTAGGTTTTCTACTGTTTTGAAGAGTTTCTTTCTCTGCTGTTATTTGATCACGTAGTTTGTATATATATATATATATATATATATATATATATATATATATATATATATGTGTGTGGGGGGGGGGGAGTCTAGTTCTCCATACAGAGGGGTATAAGAGGATTGCCTACAAACAAAAAACTACTTAATACTTGTTTTATTCTGCTTGAGGAGGGTGTAGGTTCACTTTTTTTCAGTCAGTTGTGATTGATGAGTGTGTCTTCAAGTGACCATGTCTCAGTAAATCATAGGTAAAAATCTTGGGGAAAGAACATGGCAGGCATTGTATAGAATACTTCACACTTACCACCTGCTTAACTCTTTTACTTTACTTCATAAAATTAGGGCATATTTCTTATTGCAATTTACTAGCTTTAAAAGGTGATGCAACTTTAAAAAGACAAAACACATTTTATGGGATACTACTTTTTTGGCATACATCCCCACTGCATGTGGATGGCATAGTCTGTATGTGGTAGCATCCCTCGAAATGCATGTGATACTCCATTTAGATGATCAAGATCATGTTTCACAGTATAGTCCTTCATTTGTGTCTTGTGGACACTTTACTCAATATATTCAATTCCCCATGGAATGATAAAGGCATATTTTTAAATCTACTGCATCATTCTTGTCACAGAATATAAGGATTTCCTTTCTAGAAAGCTCACTTTACTTTTAGGGGGGAATTAAGTGCAGTGGTAAACCTAAATGAACAGACATTTGAAGGCACCAGAGAGTTGCTTCCTGATACCAAATGTCCTCATTTAAACCATACTTTCCGTAACCAAACAAGTTCTAGAAAGTTGGAAATTTGGATCACTCTCCCAAGCTGTGAATTATCAGAGTGAATGTTTATTTCACCTGTGATGCCCCACTGGCTCTGGGTCAGTAATCAAGGAGCCTCAGTCCTCACCAATGACACCAGTGGGGGACATTCACTGAGAGGAAAACAGGTACACACATGGTATCTCCAGATGTGGCTCTCTGCATCAAGCACAATCAAGCAGAATTTCCCTTAAGAGCACATGGGGAACACAGTCAGTCCGGGGCTGGATTCTCCCTCTTTCTTCAGATCCCCAGTAAGACTCCCCACTGGCACAGCTAAAGAGTTGAGACCTCAGCTGAGTGTCCAAGCCAAGACATCTAGCCCCATCTCTGTCCACCCAGTGTTTTGTGCCACTGCCCAAGTAGCTGACACACACCCTATTTGAGATTTGATTTACACACACACACACACACACACACACACACACACACACACACACACACACACACACACACACACACACACACCCACACACCCACACGCCCACACCTTGGAAAGGCTGGCACAAATTTATTAACTATGCCTCCTTCTGCCCAGACTATAAGGTAGTTATGACTGCCAACAGACACTCCTGCCAGCTACGTTAAGGGTCTACCAAGCGTACCCAATATACTGAATGAAATTAATATTAATACAAATGTTAGATTGACCAAGAGCAAGGCTATTAGGAGGGGACCACACAGTGTGACCAAGTAAAAATGCAAGTACTCTCAAACCTTAAATATCTCTACAAGGATCAGCCACAATGAAAGGTTTAAATATATTTAATAATAAATAGTGAAAGAACAAGAAAATACTAAGAATATATTCACAGTGACATCAGAGTTCAAATAATAAGACATATTTAAAATAACATTGAAAGACAGGCTCAGACAAATGAAAAACAATATCTAAACTAAGCTTCACTATATTCTTGACTGAATCTAAGAAAATCACTATTCCCTGCTTACGTAATAGAGCAAGGCAGATGGCAGATGATGTGGTGAATGGTCCTTCTTGCTGTCAGACACAAGTCAGAATAAGGAATGCTGAGTTTCACTAAGAGACTTCTCAAAAAAATATCTACAATATTACTTCTGGGACAGCTTGCAGAATGACATCACTTCTGTCATCTGACTTCTAGTTCCCATGCAAACCCCCATTGCTAGAAGCTGGCAGGATTTAGTACCTACCTGTAAAAATACACACACAAGGGCTTTTGCTCAGATCTGTAGCAGGTGCTGGAAGTCATAAAGTAATTTTATACCTCAATGCTTCCAGAGTAGTAATTAGTTCACCCCAAAGACAATGAGCAAAGCTTCCTAGTACAGACTTTGTGTCTCTGGCTGCATTGAAACCTGTGAGATAGCATCTTTATGCCCTAGCCCATAAAGTGATTTAATTTTAGATATATTTTAAAGTTTGCTGGATGAGGTTAACCTTTCAGTTTCCTCTGTTAATACATATACATTTAAACAGTTACAATAGTGCATGTACTGTACATTTCTGTTTTCTTCAGAAGGGCACACTGTGGATAAATTTTAAACACAAGCACTTTACAAATACCTTTTCAGCACAAACATCTGTACAAATAAGTTTGATATACATGTGACATACAGCTATAATACATTTGTAATACAAGTATCTTGTATAAATCAGTTTGATATTCACAAATGACATGTAATTATTTAAAAAATTCCAGCTAGCTGTATTGGCAGTACCTCCTATCATCACACCTCTCCCCCCTTCAAAGACTCAAGCTAGTTTTTCAAGCGCCCCTTGAGAAACATTACTTGAGAGGAATGAGCTTGTCTAGGAATACATTACCCCATTCCCTGTCTTGAGATTCCAGCTGCCTTGGCATTGCTGACCCAAGTGCAGTGCTGCACTGTCATATCATATGCCTGCAACCCTAAGCTCCACCATAGTAACTTGGGATTTTTTTGGCTGGCTTGCTGTAGCCATAGATCCCCCTCAGACCCCTTCTGCCTTCTACTGCATATACTTAGCACCAGGGACTACCTATTATGGTAAAGTTTCATCATGTGAACATGGTACAGTTTGTGCCTCTGCCTCCTGCTTAGCAGTTCTACAATGTAGTTAACAGCACTTTCTTACCACTTTGAAGGGGCCTCTCAAGCTGCCTGCAGCTTATTTTGTCTAAAAAGAATGAGAACCACAACCTGCTGCCCTGCAGCATACTCTCTGGCTTGAGCATTCCTGACATAACAGACCTTTTTCTTTTGAGCTTCTGCCAGGTTCTCCTGGGCCAAGCCCATGAGTTTCCTGAGCCTTGACATGAGGTTTAGGACATATGCCACAATAGAATCCTTGTGAGATTCTCACTCACCCTCCCACTCTTCATGAATCAAATCTAGAGAGCCCCTCACCCTATGCCCATACAGCAACTCAAATGGTGAAAAACATGTGGATTCCTGGGGTACTTTTCTGTAAGCAAACAGCAGATGGGGCAAATATTTGTCCTACTCTCTCTCAAACTGGTCTGCAAATGCAAGTAGCATGATCTTTAGTATGGATTTCTACCTCCCCACAAGACCATTAGTCTAGGGATGGTAGGGGGTGGTCTTTAGATGCTTTACACGAAAGTGCTTCCACCGACAAGCCAGCAGGTCTGACATGAAAATGGAACCTCTGTCAGTCAGTATTGCTCTTGGGAAACTTACCCTGCTGAAAATCTCTAACAAAGCAATTGCCATCTTTTCTGCTTCAGGGGAAGACAGGGCCACTGCTCTAGGGTATTTGGTAGCATAATCTGCTATCAGTAGTATATACTTCTTCCTTGTGGAAATTGGGGTACTCAGAGGCCCCACAATATCCATAGCTCCCCTCTGAAATGGCTCCTCAATCACAGAGTAAGGCACCAAAGGAGCTAAAACCTTGTCTTCTGCCTTGCCTACTTTTTGACACTGCTCACAGGTCCTGCAGTACCCTGTTACATCCCTTGCAATCCCAGGCCAATAAAAGCTCTGCATAATACGTCTCTTGGTATGCTTTATGCCCATATGAACTGTAAAGGAAATGTCATGGGCTATGGCTAGGAGTGCTAGATGGTAGGCTGTAGGCAATACCAAATACTGCATTCTCTCACCCTCTAGCCCTCCTTCAGGAGTCCATTCACTATACAGTAACCCTTTGTTTCAGTATATGGATTCCCCTTTTCCTTGAGAATCAATCACCTCACAAGCTACCTCCCTCAAGCCTTGTAATGCAGTGTCTGAGAGATCAGCCTGTCTCAGCTGTCTCTTTCTATCCCTTCCCAGATCCCCTTCCACAGGAAGTCTGGTATCCTCTGATGACAGTTCTTCACTGTCAGCCTGGATATTACTACTCACCTCTGCCCTTGCAGTCACTCTGTCCAAGGGAACATCAGTACCAACAAGCAGTTGTGGCTCACCTTCAATCTCACTGCTACAGGGTAGCTCCCTCCCTGAAGTAGCCACCTCACCAATCTTGGCTTAAAGTGTGCGATCTGTCTGGTCCCCCCCAGGCTACCAGACTGACATGCCTGTCTCCAAGCCTGACTGTGTGTAACTGCATGCACACAAGGTACTTCATTATCAGAATTTATCAGGACATCTGCAGGGATATCCTCAAACAGGCATATTGTTTGCTTCCTTTCCCACACTCCCAGTCAAGGTGAACCCTAGCCAAAGGTATTTGGACCGGAGTCTCTCCTAAAGCTCTAACTGGAGTAGACTGCCCAGATAAGTAGTGCTCCTGTTTAACCATTGCAGGCTTCACAATGGTTAGGTCAGAGGCTGTGTCTCTCATAGGAGTGGCCTGTTTCCCATCTACTAAGATAGGATATAATCTCTTGTAGTAGTTTGGTACATTAGTTGTCTCTAGAGAACTTGCCACTAGCAATCTGTTAGTGCCATTTTCTGGCTCCCCTACCTTTTATTCCACACCTTGCCTCCATGAACATCTATATGAAACATGGCACAACTGGTTACATTTAAAATATGTAACCCCTGATTCTGGCCTTGCACCTGAACTAGTGGCTTCTTCTCTTACTGTTGGGCTCTGTTGGGTGGCTTAGGCTGCCCATCATGGGTTCCCTTATATCCATGTGCAGCACTGGGTATCCCTTTCCTGTGCAATGCTACCCTGATTGCTAAGTAGAAATCTCCTTTTTCCCCAGATCATCTGCGGTGTTGCATTTCCTGTCTGCCAACCAGATTCTCATGTCATAAGGCAAAGTGCTAAGGGCTTGTTCCCTCATCAAAAGGTCTGCCAGCCCTTCAGAAGTGGTGACCTGACACCCACTCACACATCTATGAAAGTAAGTGCTTAATTCAGCAATATAATCACACATACTTTCATCTGTCTTGCATGTATGCTCATGAAAATTGTTTCTATAAGATTCATGTGTAAATTTAAAGCATTCTAATAAACATGTCTTCACTTTGTTATAGTCTAAACAATCAATTTCAGACAATTTAGAAATAGCAGGTACAGCTCTACCATGGAGTAAGGAGGTCAGTAACCGCACCCAGAGCCCTTGGTCAGCATTACACTGTTTCTATAACCTTTCAAACATATGAATACAACTATCAAAATGATCACTCTCTGTAAATTGTGGAAGGAATTTACTGACCTTTATTTCTTCTGGGGTTCAGTTATTCCCTTCCCCATTTCCACCATGACCCTGGAGAAGAGTCAGCATCTCCCTCTCATGTTGCCTTTGCCTCTCATTTTACTCAGCCTCCAAATGCTGCAATCTCTCTGCTGATTCTGCTTTGACCTCCAAATGCTGCAGTCTCTCTACTAATTCTCATTTCAAATGCTTGGACTCCAACTAAAGGCTCTTTAATTCCAGATGGATTTTTAAGTCCTCTGAGGAAAAGTTGAACTGTCCTGATTCTGAAAGCTGTACATTCCCAATGCCAGTCTGGTTGTCTTCCTGCTTGCTGGTCTGTGATGCAGCTGTGATTAAGGCTGTAATCATTTCCTCTTTAGTCAGGTTGGCATGCCCCAGTCCTTTGGCTTGGCACATCTCAGCCAATTGGCTCCTTGTCAGCTTGCCATAATGCTCTGCTGACATCCTTGACTGCTCTCCTTGACTAACTAAGCTAATAAGAGTAAATAAATAAAACTATTGTAATATGAAACTCTGAATGTTCACCATGTGGCTGCTTGAGAGTACAAATACCTTCTTTAGTGACAACTGTTTACAAGCTACGGAATTTCAATATCCTCACCATGGTTCAACGATATGTGATGTGGTGATCCCACCAATGCCAACCAATATGTGACTTACCACCACTATCTCTAGATGCAGCTCTCTGCATCAAGCACAATCAGGCACAATTTCCCTTAAGACCACATGGGGAACACAGTCAGTCCATGGCTGGTTTCTCCCTCTTTCTCCAGATCCCCAGTAAGACTCCCCACTGACACAGTTAAAGAGATGAGATTTCAGCTGAGTGTCCAAGTCAACACTTCCAGCACCCTCTATGTCCAACTAGTGCTTCGTGTCCCTGCCCAAGTAGCTGACACATACTTACTTTGAGATTTGATTTACACACACACACACACACACACACACACACACACACACACACACACACACACACACTCCTGCCAGATACCTTAATGGTCTTCCAAGGGTACCCAATATACTGTGTGAAATTAAAATTAATACGAATAGTAGTTTGACCAAGAGCAAGGCTATTAGGAGTGGCCCACAAAGTGTCACCAAATAAATATGCAAATACTCTCAAAACTTAAATATCTCTACAAAGATTGGCCACAATGAAAGGTTTAAATAGATTTAATAATAAATAATGAAAGAAGAAGAAAATAATAAGTATATATTCACAGTGACATCAAAGTTCAAATCACAGGAAATATTTAAAATAACATTGAAGGATAGGCTCAGACAAATAAAAAATTATCTAAACTAAGCTTCACTATATTCCTGACTGAGTCTAAGAGAATCACTATTCCCTACTTATTCAGTAGAGCAAGGCAAATTATATGGTGAATGGTCCTTCTTGTTGTCAGGGCCAAGACAAAATACAGACTGATACAGTCTCACTAAGAGATTTCACAAAATAATATCTAAAATATTACTTCTGGGATAGCTTGCAGAATGACATCCTGGTCATCTGACTTCTAGTTCCCATGCAAACCTCCATTGCTGGAAGCTGGCAGGATTTAGCACCTACCTGTAAAAATACACAAACAAGGGCTTTTGCTCAGATCTGTAGCAGGTGCTGGAACTCATAAAACAATTTCATACCTTCATGCTTCCAAAGTAGCAATTAGTTCACCCCAAAGACAATGCAGAAAGCTTCTTAGTACAGACTTTATGTCTCTGGTTGCATTGAAACCAGTGAGATAGCATCTTTATCACCTAGCCCATAAAGTGATTTAATTTCAGATATATTTTAAAGTTTGCTGGACTGAGGTTAACCTCCCAGTTTCCTCTGTTAAAGCGTATACATTTAAACAGTTACAATAATGCATGCACATTTCTGCTCTCTCCAGTAGGGCACACTGTGGATACATTTCAAACACAAACACTTCACAAATACCTTTTCAGCACAAACATCTATACAAATCAGTTTGATATACACATGGCATACAGTTCTAATACATTTGTAACACAAACATCTTCTATAAATCAGTTTGATATTCACAAATGACATATAATTATTTACAAAATTCCAGCTAACTCTGCTAGCAGTACCTGCTATCATCACTTCACCTCAGACATAAGAGTAAATACCCTGAATGTTTATTTCACCACAGACATAACAGTAAATAGCCCAAACTGTAGGGACATTGGTATTTACTACTAAGTGATGTCTATAAGTCTTCAAACTTGTCTGTGTTAATTGTACCAGATGTGTAAGCTGTATTTTACATTTTTTAGATAATGTTTACAAACTTTTCCCACCAGTAAGACTGTATGAGAATATATCCAGAATACATTAATTAAAAGCATTGGTTCTGAAGTCCCAATGTCTGCTAATGCTTTTATACCTAAGTTTGACTCCAGAGTTCACTATCCAAGGATATGGCTAACACAGCTTTGCTATATGAAATTACTTTTTTCTGCATCTAAACAGAAAGTATAGCACAATACCTATTTATCAATTATTTCTAAGACTTACACTCTCAAAAGTAGAACCATTCACTGCAGCTCCCCTCTTTCTAAAGACTAGCTTTGTTCTGGCCACAAATCATACCTCTCAACTGTACAGATTTTCACAGAATGTTTTGATTATGGCCTCATATTTCTGGTCCATTTTTATAAAATTCTGTTTTTTTGGCAAATTAGTGACAAATCGTTAAAAAGTGAAGTTCAAAGATAATGACAGACATTTGTGTTTCGCACTTCATATCCTCATAAAATTCATGCTACTACAAAACCTGTTATTCTATTAACTTTGTGAGAGCAATATTTAAAAATTGTCCTTATTATTGGACCTCTGTCCCACTTTTATTTATGGCTTTGTCCAGATTTCTTACTCTAAGAAGTCGACAGGTATGCCACAAACAGTCCGTGAAACCTTTGGTGTGGCCAGATCAATAACCCTCTCATCTGCTTTATTATACCCCTTGTCCTTCCTCTATGTTTGTAAACAACCTTACTTTGATTTATGCACTATTTTTATTCTTGAAATTTTACTTGTAAGTTGTTTTATCTAACTAACAAATTGTAATTACAAGTTAACTCAGGTCAAAGTGTTACTTATATGCAATATTACTAGAATTTCTGTTATACTTTATTGAGAACTACCATACTCTTGGACAGTTTTAGGGCATTTAGTTCTTTTTTGTAGTTCCATTAATTTGTCTGCTAAGTTATTATGTTCTTCATCTTCAAAGTTTTTTTTTTTCATTTACTCACATCAGATTAACAAGCTATAGTTTAAGTTTGTCTGATTATTATTAAACCAGTGCACCTGACTGGATAATTAAAGGAAATTCAACTTTATATTAATGCACCGAATGCTCATGTATTGCTCTTGCTATTTTTGTGTTTACAGTAAACAAGTAAACAAATAAGCAAGCAAACAAGGAAGCAAATAAATAAGGCAGTAAATAACACAAAGCAATACCTGTCACAACATAGGTTCCAAGTATCTCTTCCTACCACACCGTGTATTTCCAGTACTATGTATCTGTTGGCATGAGTAGATCATTTAGTCAGAAGAGAATGGCATGGTGGTGAGAACTGGTAGACAAGCATTTAACATCGTGTGGCATAAAAGACATAATAGGGTTTTTCTAATATATTTTTCCCTTATTCCCAAAGTTAGCCCAGTGTTCAATGATGCTTGGTCATTGCTAAGGCTATAGTTTGCACTCTGATGCATCTATCAAGCCAGCATCAGCTGTAATACTGGACCTGTTCTAGCTTCAGCTTCCGGAAAGATTCATTTTTGCAGTAAATTAAAAAATGCTGTCCACTAAAAATGTCCTCCAATATCACTGTGTGGTTCAGTGCTGATGGTCAGAGTATGGTCTGCATATCTGTGGATCTCTACTCAAATCAGAATGAACCATGAGTAATCGTCAGAGGACAGTGTCACTGTTTTCACTCACAAAGGTAAAAGTATCACATTTCTAGAACTGAATATTTTGCTGCCAGTTTGTAAAGCCAAATCATGAAGATTACAAGCCATTTTTTGCATTTGACAGAAAGTTTATGAAGTGAAAATTCCCTCTGACCGTTTTCATTCCATGCCTTCATTTACTCAGGCATTAATAAAGGAGAAAATTTGAGAATAATTAGAATTTAGCATATAGCATTCATCTGGCCAGTTAGCTTAGTTGCTTAGAGCATGATGAAAGTTTAACCTACAAAACCACAACAATATTTTAAGACATATCTACACACTGTTTATGAGCTTTTCTTCTGATATTACAGGTTTGGTTTTGTCACTCTCCATTTGCATTAGGTACATATCTGAGAATGTAATTTCTAATGTGAGACGTAAAGCAAAACTAAAGTAGGTTTATGTTTTAATTTGTATCCAGAACTAAATTGGGAGCTACATGACTGTCTGCTTCCGAAAGACCTGGGAATTTTCTTTATTAGAAAAAGGGATAGTGGTGCATATTTTCTCATTATTCCTGCTTAAGGCATTTTAAGACAAATTTGATTATAATTGTATGTTTTCCACTCCTCTATCATTCATTTTGTTGTTTGCCTGGGGTTTGCCTCAGAAAAAAGGTGCAGAAATGTAAACGAATAGACAATGTTTTACATGCTTTCCTGGGTTCAGAGATATCCAGGTATAAATGCTGCTAGTCAGAAGTCAGCATGCCACTGCATAAATTAGACTGGGAGATGGGTAATAATTCACAGAAGATGATCTCTGATTTACGAGAGAGGATTATTCTGGGCTAAGGAAGAGGATTAAACATGACTTAGAAGCCTGGGGACAACCTGAAGGAGTAAATTAGCAACAGGAAAGAATCACAGATTTAGAACTCTGGCCTACAGACAAGAGTCTGAGGAAAAGACAAAAAGAGGAATAGACACCCTGAGCACACTGATTGACAGCAGTCCTACCTTTGATCACCATGTCTCTACAGTTGTAAGAATGACATTCTATATTGCTCATCTCATAAGTAAGGGCATTGCCTGCAAAAAAAAAAAAAAAAAGAAGTTATATCCCCCTTGTACTCTTTCCTCATCAGGCCAATAACTGAGTACAATGCCACTCTTGGTATGTACCTTTCCTAGCACCCACAGCAATTGGAGAGACAACAAAGGTTCCTCACAAGAAAAGTTCAAGGTCTTCAGTATCTGTCCTATGTGGATCATCTGAAATCACTGCCACTTTATTCTGTTTCATACAGACTACTCAGATGTGATCTCTGCCTTGCATATAAGGCAGTCTCTGACTATACTTTATTGGAAATGCTGTATATCTGCAAGTCAGATGATACACAGGTTACTCACTCTAAAGGCCTTAACCTGTTATGGGACATTAATAAAACCTACTGGAGGGACAGTTTTATTCTCCCTGAGGTTACCACACATTTGAAACAGACTCCCACTTCATGTCAAACAGAGCACCTCATTGGCCTCTTCAAATGCAATCTGTGCGATTAGATGAGTAACCATAAATTCACCCTAGGGATTCCACCTGTGTCTCTCTTGGACAGGACCAGTAGATGCTGATCATGTAAGGGCCCTAGGGCCAATAACCTAGTAATTTCCTATGATCCTATGACAGTTGGGTGCATGGAATGGGATACTACATACTAGGAGAAAATGCATTATATCAAAAAGGTGAGTGACAGGAGCTTTGGAGGAGGAAGAGGAAACACACTAAATGGAAGAGCAAAAGAGGAGGTGAGGTTTGTAAATATGCAATTTGAATGGTAAATACTAGAAGAGGTCATGAGCAAATTTCCATTCCTTTTTTTATTAGAAGCACATCCAGCTAGACTCAACAAAGGTGAGAGAGAAGTCATAGAAGGTTTGGAAGAATCAAAGGTAATGAAACAATATTTTGTTTTGGTTACAGAATATAGGCGATACAGAGAAAGAGACAGAGATAAAGTGGTAAAGAAGAACTCATCTGCCATTTGTGATATACAGCAAAATGAGCAGATAGGCTATCTCAACTCTTCAACAAATCAGTGAGTAGTACAAAACAACCTGCTGACTGGTAAAAAACAAGTAAGATAACCTATAAAAATGGTGATCTGTAGGCGCTGTAGGCCCATGAGGCTCAGAAAGTCAGGAAGTGAAACCTGATTGAAAATAAGCCCTGCTATGACAAGGCAAAAGTGCTAAGTCATTAAAATTTTGTTTTTAAACTGACACTTTGTTGCAGCTGTTTAGTCATAAAATTCATATAATTTTGTATTTAGTTGTTTGGAGTTATTTGCGATTTGTTGGAGTGTGTTGAATCCTAATTGAAACTCTTCTTGCTTTTTAGGATAGCAAACGTTAATGTAACAACCGATATACGTTCATGGTGGGAAAGAGCTGTCAAAAACCCCAGTCAAGTTTTATGACTATGTTACAGAAGAAATTAACAGTAACATATCAATAGATCTGGTCTACGTGGACATCTTCAAGTTCTTTCACTTAGTTCAGCATTGGACAATACCAGGAAAACTGGGTGATCTTGGGGTAGTAACAAGAGAGAGGAAGTAGACTGCTGCATGCCTAAAAGATAGGACATAAAAGGCTGCAATGAAATGCACATCATGATGAAAGAAACTGACTAGTGGAGTACAGCTGTGTTGACTCTTGAGGCCATTAATTTTTGAAGTATTTGTTTCAGACATATCAGAACAGTAGAAAGAATCAATGTGCCTTTGAAAAAGATACACACATTGATGCAGTGCTGGATAGTATGGGGAAGAGACTGATAAATGATTTAGAAAAGCTGACCACATTAAGAGAAGTTTGTCAGTGGGTGCCATTACTGTTGTTATTGGTATATACAATCAATCAGTCTGTAGACCATTAAAAGTCTAACCAATAACCAATCGGTGACCAAAGGTAAGAATCAAACCCTGTACCTGTTTATGAGTAAATGCCTTAACCATTATGCCACCCCTCAACCCCAGATGAAAAAGTATTGCACTTACACCACAATAAGCGGGTTTTACAGTAACTGTGGGGGAAAGGAGTTGATTATAATAGAAAATTAAAAAAATAGAAAAACTCACTAAGCTAGGCATTAACCCCTACATCACTTGGTGGGTTGCAGATAGAATGCACAGTGTGTAAGTGTGTAAGTAGCTGACTCCAAGTCAGACTACCGACTAGTTACGAGTGGAGTCCCATAGGGTTCAGTCCTGGGTCCTCTCCTGTTTGGTCTACTTCACTGAAGTCCAGGCCAACACAAAGGGACCATGGCTGACAAAATTTGCAGATGATTGCAAGTTGGGAGCTATTATTAACTAAAAACCAATGCAGCTCCGGAAACAATAAAGGCTGTCTTCTTGATTCCAATGTATTGCAAACAACCACAGAACGAATACTTTAATGAAATAAAAAACAGATTTAATAGTCCACCAGATAAATCCACCATATAAAATATACGAAAAATAATTAATACATCCACTGATTGAGCGCTTTTGTCTCCATTCGGAGACTTCTTCAGAATCAATTAACAAATTAAACCTTTCTTCTTATATATACCAAAAAATGGGCTGGCAATCCAAATTGAATAATTGGTAAAATTTTTTAAAGAACCACCTTCCTTCTCGGTCACCAAACAGTCTTTTCATATAATACAATATAAGTGTATAGTACTATGTAGTGTTTTTGATACACGTCCAAACAACAGTGGGTAAACACTACCCAAGAACTTTATAACCTCACATCTCAATATAATAAATTAAATTAGAATATAATTTATACATATATAATATATTTTATATAATATAGTGAGGTCAACCAGTTCCAACAGAATGTACACAATTACGTATATTTCCAACCTGTGTCTGCAATCACCCAAAAAATGAATGAAAGCCAGTGTGTTTATGTACAAACATTTAATATAAAAAATGCGTAAAAATAAATGTAAAAATAAATAAATATGTATTTATCACACATATTCATATATAAAATCAATGTATTTCTTCTGGGCATATAATTGAACTATACAAATAGTTTACTGCCAAATTACTGTAAAAAAATTATTGTAAAAAATTATTATAAAAACATATACCTAATATTGGTGTATAGTATTACGTAACCATCAAAATTCATCTTAGAACCCCTAATATTTACATGTATATAAATTGATGTAAATAAATAAATAAATAATGTATATATAGGTACGTTAATAAATATATGTATATAAATTGATAAATATTACTGTTATTAAAATTCCTTCATATAGGTCAAAATGCACATTTCCACATAATCAAAAAATATCAGATAATAAATATTCATTACAAATGCCAAGTCCCGTACCATAAAAAACGTAGTAAATTCACAACCCTCTTATTCTGTTTATCATTTTGATTTGGTGTTATCATTATTATGTTTCTTTGGGTCTGCCGCAAGTACTTTTAATGCTGGGGTGATAGAAATATGGTCGTTCATCCCTTTACCACAACATGCATCAGTACTTAACTGCCAAATCATTTTTCTAAACTCCAGTAGTGTTTCCCAGTCATCCCCCCCCCCTCAGGGTATTTTGCCTCTTCTATTACCCCAAATTTAAAATCTGCTTCTTTACAGACCAATACATGTTTATATAGAGAATTATTCTCATTACGTTTATTAATGTCTCTAATATGCTCATAGATTCTGGTCCTGAGATGGCGCTCAGTTTTCCCTATGTAATAACTCCAACAGGCTTTACAAAATGCTAAATATACTATTCCTTTTGTATAACAGCTGCTGTATCTGTTGGCTCTAAGTATCATTCCCAAGCTAGGTATTCTAACTTCCATTGATCCAGCAATAGAAGTACATTGTGCACATCTACCACATTTGAAAGTTCCATATTTCCTACAAGACCCATGCATATTTACTGTTTTCTTCCTTTCAAGAATATTCTTAATGTTTCTATTCCTCCTATAACTATATTTAATAGTATCCTGAAATACATTAGTTTTAGTTGACATTTCCCTAAACATCTCCCAGGCCTCATTTATACATTTTTTCAGCCATCCCATCCCTTTGTGATATGTAAGGGTTAGATATGGTAAATTGCCTGTACTCACTTTATTCTTAGAATCTAATCCATAAGGATAAATATTAGTTGTATTGTGAACAACGCACCCGTCGTTGGACAAACCAAGTCATCCCTACATTCTGGGGTATGACTGAAAACAAGTCCCTAACATCAATAGTGATAAACACAATTTCGTCATTATACAGACACTTCCCCACTTTATTCAGAAAGTCCCAGGAGTGAACCAAAATGTGGGAATATTTACTATGGAACTTCTTTAACTTATTGTCCACATAGATGGATAAAGGTTGAGTCTTGGAGCCTTGGGAGGTAACAATAGGTCTCATGGGGGGGGGTCATAAAAAGACTTATGGACTTTCAGAATTCCAAAAATAACTGGTATCACAGGTTTAGAGACCTTTAGAAAATGATATAGGTCCACATCTATCAATCCTTGTAACAGATTGTCTTCTAATAAAATATCTATCTTCTTGTATGATGTATTTATCTCATTTCTTGAAACTAAATCATATTGATTTTTTTTTTATCCAAAATGTCCGTCATCTTTTTTGTATAATCCCATTTGTCCATAAGTACTACCCCCCCACCTTTGTCCGGTTTCATCACTCGTATTCTATCATTACCACTTAATTCATTCAGTAAGTCAGTTTCAACAGCTGTTAAGTTACTAACCACTGGATTATCTTTTTTATATGTCCTACAAATTCTGTTAGTAACACATTTCTCAAAATTCATAATTTCATAATGAAGGGGAGGGTTGTATGTACTAGATATACACGTAAACAAAGATAGAGGTT
This sequence comes from Protopterus annectens, assembly GCF_019279795.1. NCBI lineage: Eukaryota > Metazoa > Chordata > Ceratodontiformes > Protopteridae > Protopterus > Protopterus annectens. The sequence continues at coordinate 548,334,734 of NC_056743.1, read as the reverse complement.
CCCAGATCAAAGGAAGTACATTAAAAAGATCTAGTACGTACAACCCTCCCCTTCATTATGAAATCATTATGACGCCATCTATGTGGACAATAAGTTAAAGAAGTTCCATAGTAAATATTCCCACATTTTGGTTCACTCCTGGGACTTTCTGAATAAAGTGGGGAAGTGTCTGTATAATGACGAAATTGTGTTTATCACTATTGATGTTAGGGACTTGTTTTCAGTCATACCCCAGAATGTAGGGATGACTTGGTTTGAAGAAATGTTAATAGAAATGGATTTTTTAACAGGAGATGAGTTCAAGCTAGTATTAGAGAATATGGAACTTGTTTTAAAGTATAATTATTTGTACTTCCAAGGAGATTATTAACATCAAAAAGAAGGGGTGGCGATGGGATCGGCATGCGCCCCGATATATGCGAACATCATCATGCTGCATTGGGAATGTAAATATGTGTTTACCTCAGAATACAAAGATTATATTACAAAATATTTTAGATTTTTGGATGATATCCTTGTCCTATGGAATGGGCCCTATGATAAGATAGATGAATTTATAGACTACATTAATAACACTACTACTTTTTTTAGAATTTACCCATCAGATAGGGAAAGACCAGATACATTTCCTAGATGTGAAACTTAATAAGGATTATATAAATAAATGCTACAAATCTAACATATACAGGAAGGAACATCATTCCAATGCCTATTTACATTTTGAAAGTGACCACCCTTATCAATTAAAAAAGAACATAGTCAAAGGACAAATAAGAATGGCTAGTATGATTTCAGATGAAAAAGAATTTGTGACTGAAATTAGCAAACATTGAAAAAATGTTTCATGAAAGAGGATATCCTGTTGAACTAACCAGGTCTATCAAAGAATATGTTCAACAAGGAAGGTATGACAATATATACGCCCCCCCTTTTGTCCAAAGACGAGTGCGATGTTCACAATACAACTATATTTATCCTTATGGATTAGATTCTAAGAATAAAGTGAGTACAGGCAATCTACCATATCTAACCCTTACATATCACAAAGGGATGGGATGGCTGAAAAAAATGTATAAATGAGGCCTGGGAGATGTTTAGGAAAATGTCAACTAAAACTAATGTATTTCAGGATACTATTAAATATAGTTATAGGAGGAATAGAAACATTAAGAATATTCTTGAAAGGAAGAAAACAGTAAATATGCATGGGTCTTGTAGGAAATATGGAACTTACAAATGTGGTAGATGTGCACAATGTACCTATATTGCTGGATCAAAGGAAGTTAGAATACCTAGCTTGGGAATGACACTTAGAGCCAACAGATACAGCAGCTGTTATACAAAAGGAGTAGTATATTTAGCATTTTGTAAAGCCTGTTAGAGTTATTACATAGGGAAAACTGAACGCCATCTCAGGACCAGAATCTATGAGCATATTAGAGACATTAATAAACGTAATGAGAATAATGCTCTATATAGACATGTATTGGTCTGTAAAGAAGCGAATTTTAAATTTTGGGTAATAGAAGAGATAAAATACCTTGAGATGGGGGGATGACTGGGAAACACAACTGGAGTTTAGAGAAATGATTTGGCAGTTAAGGACTGATGCATGTTGTGGTAAAGGGATGAACGACCATATTTCTATCACCCCAGCATTAAACGTACTTGCGGCAGACCCAAAGAAACGTAATAATGATAACACCAAATCAAAATGATAAAAACAACAACAATGATTAGATAACAGAATAAGAGGGTTGTGAATTTACTAAGTTTTTTATGGTACGGGACTGGGCATTTGTAATGAATATTTATTATCTGATATTTTTTGATTATGTGGAATTGTGCAGGCATTATTTTGACCTATATGAAGGAATTTTAATAACAGTAATATTTATCAATTTGTATACATATATTTATTAACGTACCTATATATACATTATTTATTTATTTACATCAATTTATATACATATAAATATTAGGGGTTCTTAGATGAATTTTGATGATTACATAATACTATACACCAATATTAGGTATATGTTTTTATAATAATTTTTTATAATAATTTTTTACAGTAATTTGGCAGTGAACTATTTGTATAGTTCAATTATATGCCCAGAAGAAATACATTGATTTTATATATGAATATGTGTGATAAATATATTTATTTATTTATTTTTACATATATTTTTACCCATTTTTTATATTAAATGTTTGTACATAAACGCACTGGCTTTCATTCATTTTTTGGGTGATTGCAGACACAGGTTGGAAATATACGTAATCGTGTACATTCCGTTGGAACTGGTTGACCCCACTATATTATATAAAATATATTATATATATATATATATATATATATATATATATATATATATATATATATATAAATTATATTCTAATTTAATTTATTATATTGAGATGTGAGGTTATAAAATTCTTGGGTAGTGTTTACCCACTGTTGTTTGGACATGTATCAAAAACACTACATAGTACTATACACTTATATTGTATTATACGAAAAGACTGTTTGGTGACTGAGAAGCAAGGTGGTTCTTTAAAAAAATTTACCAATTATTCAATTTGGATTGCCAGCCCATTTTTTGGTATATATAAGAAGAAAGGTTTAATTTGTTAATTGATTCTGAAGAAGTCTCGGAATGGAGACGAAAACGCTCAATCAGTGGATGTATTAATTATTTTTCGTATATTTTATATGGTGGATTTATCTGGTGGACTATTAAATCTGTTTTTTATTTCATCAAAGTATTCATTCTGTGGTTGTTTGCAATACATTGTAATCAAGAAGGCAGCCTTTATTGTTTCCGGAGCTGCATTGTTTTTTTGTTTCATTTTACAGCCTTGGGCATTTGGTTACCAGCTATTATTAACTCTCCAAGTGATGTTGACATCCTACAGAATGGCCTCACTGAGACCAATGACTGGTGTCAAAGCCATGGCCTTTAGCTCAATGCCAAAAAATGTGTCATTATCCCCTTTGGGAAAAACCCAATTCCCATGAATTACCACATTGATGGTAGTCCACTGAATGCAGAAGGTGTTATAAGAGATCTGGGAACACAGGTTGACAGGAACCTCTCTTTTGATCACCACATTGCCACTGTGGTCAGAAAGTCCTTCTATGTGGCACATCTCATTACTAAGGGTTTTACATCCAGGAAAAAAGATGTCATTGTCTCCCTCTACTCTTCCCTCATTAGGCCAATCATCGAGTACAATGCCCCATTTGGTATGTACCTCGCTAGACACTAGCAACAAATGGAGAGGCCACAAAAGTACTTCACAAAGAGGATTGTAGGCCTTAAACACTTGTCCTATATGAACAGACTCAAAAAACTCCAACTATTCTCTGTCTCATATTGCCTGCTTAGAGGTGATCTCTGCTTGACTTACAAACCTATATCTGACCCAACTCTGTTAGAAATGCTACATCTAAAGAAATCCCAATCCCTCCACACCACATGCTCCAGAGACCTCAACCTCATTACTACAATCAACAGAAGATACCGGAGAGACAGGTTCATAACCAGAGACTGCCCATGCTATGGAATAGACTTCCTCTACATGTCAAGCAGAGCAGCACCTCACTGACCCTCTTCAAGAGAAATCTTGAGTGGATGGGAAATAGAAAATTCACCCGTGGATAACTCCAGTGGTTCTACTCGATAGAGGCACTGGGAAATAAGGTCAGGTGGCCCAATGCCAGGGTATTCCTATGGCTAGGCTTGTAAACCCAGGGCCATTAGCCTAGTACACACCTATGAACCTATATGAAGATGCTTTACTGTCCCCAGTATTACACCAGCAACAGTAACCGTGTGAGAGGATACATGCAAACCAAATATCGGCATGAATCCTGTGGGGATAGACTATATCAACCATGAGATAATGGACAATGGTCAGGTCACACATTGAGTATTGTGTGTAGTTCTGAAGGATATATAAGAACAGGACATTAAGCTTTGGATAAAGTCAAAGGAAAATCCATTCCATAGTTTCAGGGGAAACAAAGTAAAATTATATGACCAGAGTAGAGAAGAGCTGGATCTCTTGTCTGTAGAAAACAAGAGAGGGAAAGATGTAATATATGAGCACAATGCTATGTCTATGAGATGTGAAGGGTTGTCCTTAAAGGAAGGATTTGGGGGGTTTGATATGATTTAGAGTGGACTAAGGCTCTCCAAAAGTATTTTGTCTTTCAGAAAAGTTGTAGGCTCACGTAAAAGATGTCTGCTGGAAAAGTTCTCCACAGAGGCATGCAAGAGGACATGACACTGGTGAAGAAAGGGTAAAGGGGAAGGTAGGGATGTATGAGGTCGAATGTTAAATGTATTTGGAAGACAGTCTACATAGCCTTGTTGTCTTCTTCAGCCTTCAAGAAAACCAAAGTTAATAATGGGAACAAATAAAATGTAATCCTTTTTTATAATATGGTGCTGCCATGACAAAAGCCATCAATTATCATTTAGCATATTTACTTACTGATGAAGTACGTGCGTAGAATGGGCGTGCCTTTGTTGAAGGTTGGGCGTCGAGCTGGCACCTCGGCACCATAAAAATCTACTGCCAATCATTAACGGACCGGAGTTCTGCTGTGGTGACCCCTAACTGGGAGAAGCCGAATGAAGAACAACTTACTGATGAAGTATTTAGAGACAATACAATATTGAATAACAAAATTTGTAATGCAGAGGTAATACTGATGCAACACAGATCTGCTAACCACACGGGGAACACTGTATGGTAGAAAGATTCCATAGGTAACCTGATATGCCTAAGAACCTGCAGCTCCATTCACTTACACTTACTTGCACTGCAGCTTTTGATTGGTTCTATATATAGGACTGAACAGGCTTACAGCGTATATATAGGACTGAACAGGCTTACAGCAGTATTTGCATTTTGACTAACAACCCCTAACACATTCCTAAAGTAAGACAGATCACATTATAGCATGTTTTTAGAGATAACACTAATTGAATGTTGATTAGCAAGAGGTTGCATATACACAGTTCTGTTATTATTTGTTAGCAGCTAGAACTCTCATTGAGTTCACAAGTGTATGTTTACAACAGTAATTGTACATGTTTTGATACTGTCATCTGTATACATAGCAAATTAAACTTTTCTTTTGGTGGTTTGAGGAAGTGGCCTCTGATCTTCTTTGACAACAGTTAACAAACTTTAGAATTAAGTTGCCTGTCATACTGCTACTGCAGAGCGTCCCTCCGAGGTTAAAATGTTGTGGCCTTACCAATGTTTAAGGTAACCCTGACAAAGAATTTGCCAAATACAAGAAGTTAGCATGACGCATAATGTGGCAGAGTATTAAATTAATACTATGGCCATCACACAGAACGTTTCTACAGTTATCATAAACCATGATGCGTCAGCAGAAGTTTGGAAAATACCAAAAATGTGAATTTAAGAGTAGCCAGCAGTCATGAGAGACAATGTCAAAGCTGTTTTCAGCTTGGGTACATCAGCTGAGAATGATATTTCAGCAATATTTGTAGGCATGCTCAGTTACTCAAACATTGATGGTGAAAACCTAGTGGTTTTGTCTAATTTGATTTGATATTGTTTATGACCTAAGTGGCTTTCCATTTGAGTTAATTAATGTATATATACAAATGTGATATGATTATGAGTTCAGTCTATATGTGAGATATGGTAAAACAAGTTGTCTAGTGGTAAAGTACAGCATTTTAAAACTATGAGTTATAAATTCTCATTGCACTCACAGAGGGAGTAGTACTCATTCCACATTGTTATGGATGTAGCTCCAGCTTTAGCTGTTAAATATTCCAGCTGGAAGTATTTCAATCAATTTTCTCTGATTGACTGTAACATCGCCATCCTTCTCAACCTCATTAGGTAGGCCAGGGTTGCCTCCAGTCAACTCCCCTCCATGCTTTTTGGTCCCCCTTCTGGCTTTCTTGGGCAGCTTTGGATTGGTTTAGAACATAAGGTAGGGTGAGTGGTGCTCCCAAGGGGACAATAATGGGACATGAGTCATACAAGGCCACTGGTGGGGGTTGGTATGTCACCTAGATAGGGCTGAGCTTACGTGGTTCATTATTCTGGCATTGCATGAATTATTGGTGATGTGTTACTGTTTTATATTCAATAAAAGATTATAATCACTATCTTGATTTGTCTGGTTATTATTAGTAGATCAGGTACAGAGGATCTTTATTCTGTATTCCAGAGAGTAGAATTATAAACTTCCATTTGCATATGGTATAAATCCCAGCAAGTGAGAGGTAGGAGAAAAAAATTCTTCTCAAACAATCATTGAAGAAGCCAGTCTTCTAGTACCAATCTTACACTATCCACAAGGTTGCAGGAAAGAAAATAAGATGGTGGACATACCACATTGTGTAATAAAAATGAGTGTGTTTTAAAATGGCGGCTTCATCCTTTGAGGTTTGACATAACACAAGGTGCAAAAGCAGTCAGGGTAGCAAAGTCATTTACTAAGGCAATACTCAAGGCAAGGCTCAAGTTCATAGTTACAACACCAAACAGCTGAAAACTAAAAAATGCAACAAGGATATAAAAATGGGGTGAATGTTGAGAGGAAAGTGACAGGTCAGTGAAGGGATACTGAGCAGGTATATCTATTCCATTTTCTCAAACAGGATAGCAACGCTCCTTAACCAGTCAAGATAAATAGTCTTGACTGATGAGATAGCTAACAACAAGGCATTCTTCTGAGTTTACCACTCTCTGCTGTGTTTGTGAAAGTAGTTTTAGTACAATTTCTTTTTACTTCAGTTACATGAAACCACACTGACTTGTATTTTATGAGTCAGTAGTTCACTGCAGTGGCATTTTTCACTTTTTAGCACAGTTGCATGACTGGAGTAAGAGAGTATCTGTACTGATGCATCCAACATGAAGGGTCTGGGTGAGGGGGGAATGAGTCATTTAAATACAGGTAAATCTAATCCATTCCTATGAGAACATGTTATGTGCATACTGCATAAGTGGGGACACACAAAAAAGTGAAAGTACACAGAAAGGTCAGTGAGACTTGGTCCAAAATTTTACTTCCTGAGTTAATCATACCTCTTTGTGTTCTTCAAAAACTCATTCAAAGATGATGGTACTACCTGAAAATAGGGTAAACGCAGAAACCTCTATCAAAAAAGGAAGCACAAATGAGGAAAAAAGCAGGAAACAGTCTTTTTAACCTCAGTGCTTAATTTGCTTATAGAATCGTGTTGGCATCATGTTTACATGAAATAATCACTTAACTCACTAACCAATTTACTGAATGTGGGCCACAGATTCAACTACAGCATGGACTTCCAGATGTAATGTCATGTCTGACAAATCTAGTAAATTTTTCAGAACGGGCTCTATAAATTAACCAAAAAGATACTGTTATCATCCTTCAGCAAATAACGCCGACTTGAGGCCCCTAGTTAGAAGTTATGCTTTTCTTTATTACTGGGACTCTTCGATACAAAGGCTCCATAGGTCTCCCTTTAAACAATAGGCATTGTAGAACTCTTTAAAATCAGTGCAATGAACATATAAAGTGTGGCAATTGTAATATGTAATACTACATACTGGGAACTTATGTACTGTCTGCAAGAGAATCTGAAAAGGAATTGATCGATCCATCCATCCATCCTCAACCCCTTTTCCCATTTTGCACATGGGTTGGGGTGTCACGTCAGCAGTGACAATCATCTTGAGCCAAGGTTTACACTGCCTGGTAGCTAGCACTATGGTAAAATATCATTTTGTTTAAATGTGCGGGTTTGGGGTTAATGAAAGAAGGTGGTAACCAGGAATCCAGAGAAAAAAATCACTGGTAAAACAGATATAGCCCTTCTTTATCAGCACAGACAGTTAGTGAGCCTACAGGTGGAGTAAGGTGCAGCTCTAAAGAACAATTTTCTTTAAAATCAGTGACCTGATGAAAAGTATACAGAACTCAGCAACAACAATAATACAGTGTAGGCACTGCAAGATACAAGGAAACCGACAAATGGAATCGGATATGCATTGTGTGTGTGTGTGTGTGTGTGTGTGTGTGTGTGTGTGTGTGTGTGTGTGTGTGTGTGTGCGAGAATATGCATGCATATGTTTGTGTGTTCATAAATAAACGATATGCTATCATTCTGCAGACTAACACAAACTTAGATAATAACAGAGATCAGAATCAAACACTGTACATTGTGTCTGTGAGGTAAAGAATTTATCCAGTGTGTGTGTGTGTGTGTGTGTGTGTGTGTGTGTGTGTGTGCGAGAATATGCATGCATATGTTTGTGTGTTCATAAATAAATGCTATGCTATCATTCTGCAGACTAATACAAGCTTAGATAATAACAGAGATCAGAATCAAACACTGTACATTGTGTCTGTGAGGTAAAGAATTTATCCACTATGTGTGTGTGTGTGTGTGTGTGTGTGTGTGTTTTGTGTTATAAACAAGAGAACCCATATGAACACAGAAGAAGGATGACAAAGAGGCAACGTAGGAGGTAATTTTTGACTAAAAGCTTTTAAATTTATGGACTCGCTTTATTGTTGAGGTTTAAGAAAATAAATAAATAAATAACTAGTGGAAGAATTCACTACTAATTAGGACAGGTATAATGATGTAAGAAGCAAACTTTGGCTAAAAAGTAATTGCGGCCTATTAATTACAGAGGAAAGAGGTAATCTTTCTGCTCCAAAAAGTCTTTGTCTACCTGAAAGCTCCATGCTTGTTCATTTTAGGTTACACGCACACACGTGTGTGTGTGTGTGTGTGTGTGTGTGTGTGTGTGTGTGTGTGTGTGTGTGTGTGTGTGTGTGTGTGTGTGTGTGTGTGTGTGTGTGTGTGTGTGTGTGTGTGTGTGTGTGTGTGTGTGTGTGTGTGTGTGTGTGTGTAGATATATATATATATATATATATATCTATATATGTGTGTATGTATATATATATATATATATATATATATATATATATAGATATATAGATATATATATATATATATATATATATATATACACACACACAATTTTTAATTTTTTTGTCTTTTCTGTATGATGGTATGCGAAGCACAATTGATTAGAAACAGACTTGGCATGTGCAAGCAAAGTGTGTATTGGAAAATATAACTCCTTTTACACTTTTTGTTTGTCATCCTTTGCATTTTTCATCTTGACACTCTCTTTACTTCTGCATTTCTGCAATAAAGATTGACACAAACACTTAGGAGAGACAAGTATGATGATACCAAAGGTGAGGAGCAGCACCCAACCTTGTTGTGCATCTAAATATCACAGCATTCTTATTCTGATGAATGAATCATTATATTTACATTGCCTTATGTATTATTTACCTCGAATGTCTTCAGAACATTATGTTACTTGAATCTGCCAATCAGATAATAGGGCTTCTGGATCAGACAAAGATAAGGAAGGCACAGAAATTGCAATCTGAGGTTGGCAAACTGTAAGCAAACAGAAGGAGTGAGATGACAACTATGTTTCTTGTATGCAACCAGCTAAAAGACAGAATCCTCTAGTGTTCAGCTAGAAAGAAACACTACAGTAGTACAAATGTTGAGGTCATGACATCTTATCAGTGTTATGGCTCTAAATGTGTATTCTGTACAAACTAGGCACAGCAATACGCCAGACGTGTCATATGTGCTGAAACTCTTTCACAGACTAGACAGGAGTTTGATTTGTTTCCTTCTTTGATGCAATGATTAGAGCTGAATCTATGAAAAAAAGATAGAAAAGAAGCATGATTATGCTTGTGTTTGCTGTGTTCAATCAGGGCAGTGTTAACATTAAAGAAGGACCAAGCAATATTCAGTTAAGCAGGTATGGCAAAATAGTAATATATTATTAGATTATTTAGGATAGCAGCAAGAGCAGAATGAATTCCTGCTTGTAAGGGAAGGGAACTCTCCCAGTGCTGATCGCTTTGGCTGTGTAGTGTTATTCATCCAGAGGGGGGCACTCAGAGCCCCCAGAAAGAAAGGAAGCAACAGCACAAGGCAGCACATAGCATCGACTGTCTCCAGCCTTGTGAGTTAGACAAGAAAAGCCTCTCAGCGCGGCAACATAATGCTTGAAATCTAACCAGCTACATGGATAAAATCACCTTGCCTTGCATTTAATTAGGGAGGGGAACATTAAGCCCAGTGGGGCTGTTTCCCCTGCAAGGACTGAGGCAAAAAGAATGAAATGTTCAGGGACTAGGGATGGTGATTCAGCAGTCTGAAAGGGGATGCTGTGTGTTGAGAGCGTCGCCGAGAAAAACTTCTTCTTCTGCGTATTGTGGACTTTACATTCAGAAAAAGCAGCTGGTGCTGGAGTGGCTTTGCTGAACTGGGCAATGGCTGGTGGAGCTTAGGGACAAAAATAGCAAATATTTATTTTGCTGCGTGGAAAGAAGCTATCCCTGCAAGTCTAAGGGGAAATAGAAGCACTGCTGCACAATGGTATGAATGACAGGCTTTGTCATGAAGGTTTTAGCTGTACAACAAACAAATTAAAAAAACAAGTCTAGTGAAGGCAACTGGAGAAGAGAGAATGGGTAAGCAAACTTGTGCTGTTTAGTTTTCTCTGTCAATTCCTGTAGGTTAAAATAACACATTCACATGTTACTGCAGTCTACACTGGCCAGTTTATATGATGCTCAGCTGCAAATGATTTGCTTTTCTGTTTGCCTTCATTTTATTTTATTTTATTTATGTTTTTTTTTTTCAAAACATTGTTCTCATTGTCTTACTCATCATATGCTTCTCAGCAGGATTTTTCCTAATCATATAGCCTATGGCAATTAAATCAGCTAATCAGCTTCATTTTGTCCTGAGTGCTATAACACTGGAATGCAATATCTAAAGGCTATACTTCTGTGTCAACATTCATTTGGCCTTGATAATGATATGCATTTTGGAGGAGATTTATTGGAAAGGTGACTGCTGCTTCTACAAATGCATTTGTAACATATCTACAATCTGAAAGCAAAATCACAGGTTAGCAGCTATGGAAAGATATACTAGACAGAATGTTTAAATACAAGGCATCCTACCCAAAGAAAGAAAATATTTTCATCTGATATGTGGAATATAGTGACCTGGATAGAATTAATTTGACATAATAATTCTTGAGTAAGCTGTGTAGTTACAAGGAAATCTGGTACAGCAAAGCTCTAGAGAGATATGAAAATACAAACTGTGCCTTACCATATGCTTACTTTTTGATGATGGCATTGAAAGCTCATTGTATTATTTAATTGTGCTATTCAATGCCCATAGAATCTCATTTACCATTTATGATTTCATAATTTGCACTGGAAATGAAAACGAGACTGATGATGTAATTATTAATATCCTTGTCATACTGATAAAGGAGAAGTTGCCCCTTTTCAAGTTCACTTTTGAGGCTGTCAGCTTACTTATACATTCCATCTTGTAACCATGTTAAAAAATGACTAAAGGAAAGCTACTCTGGTCAAGTATAAACAAGATACAGAACTATATCACTGTGATTTCATTAGAGCATATTTTCTGTCCATCAAATACTGGCATGTATTACTACAGATAATATGTACTGAGTTTCATGCTTTGTAACAGCTTATGTTCATTCATTCTGTTGTTTTTCAGCTAATATCAGATGTAGGCAGCCCATGTAGTTCCAGCTTCCCATTATTAGAAATATTAGTCAGTGGCATATCTATCTTAAGAGAAGTGTGAACCCTACGAAAGGAGACTATTTGTTTTGCAATGGAATATTTGATGTCATCAGCAAGTTTAAGTGTCTAGGTCACAGTGGTTTGGACATGTCTTCCATTTTATCATGCTTATGATATTTCTCTTTATGAAAATCATTAAAAAGAAACTGAAGGGAATATTTGTACAGTGGAATATATACAAAACTCTGCATAGATATTCTGAAAGCTTTAATAATAAAACAATATGTCAAACTAATAACAGCAGAGCGAACACCAAAGTCAAATATGTCTTTTTTGGGGTGAGGGTGCAAAAACAAATCAAAAGTACACATACTTATGTTACATCAATAAATAGGGCATTAACAAAGATTGCAACAATGACATTGACAAGTTGACAGTGATTTATTATAACAGCTTTACAATGTACATTTGTCTTTTTTTAATATTTCAGGTTTCCACTTAATTAAGCAACTAAGAGGCATGAGTGTCGTTCTAGTTTTGCTCCCTACAGCACTACTGGTTATGGTTGCTACTGAGCGAATATGCCCAAAGACCTGCAGATGTGATGGAAAAATCGTCTACTGTGAGTCGCATGCATTAAAAGATATCCCTCAAAATATTTCTGGGGGGTCTCAAGGCTTATCATTGCGTTATAACAGTATTCAGAAACTTAGAGCACGGCAGTTTGCAGGCCATAATCAGCTGATATGGCTGTATCTTGACCACAATTATATAACAGGTGTAGATGAGGATGCATTTCAAGGAATTCGTAGGTTGAAGGAATTAATACTAAGCTCAAACAAAATCTCTCATTTGCACAACAAAACTTTTCACCCTGTTCCAAATTTGCGCAATTTGGACCTCTCGTACAATAAATTACAAAACCTACAATCGGAGCAATTTAAAGGTCTGCGGAAGCTTGAAAGTTTGCACCTACGATCAAATTCTCTGAAAACAGTGCCCATCAAGGTTTTTCAGGACTGTCGGAACCTTGACTTTTTGGATTTAGGATACAATCGTTTGCGAAGCTTGTCACGCAATGCATTTGCTGGTCTCATGAAGCTAACAGAACTTCACCTTGAACACAACCAATTTTCAAAGATTAGCTTTGCTCACTTTCCACGGTTGTATAATCTTCGGTCACTGTATTTGCAGTGGAATAGAATACGGTCAATTAGTCAAGGATTAACATGGACTTGGACCTCTTTGCAGAAGCTGGAATTATCTGGTAATGACATCCAACAAGTAGAACCTGGAATTTTCCAATGCTTGCCAAATCTGCAAACCCTAAACTTGGATTCTAATAAGCTTACAAACATCTCACAGGAAACCATAAATGCATGGATCTCTCTTACAATGATAAGCCTGTCAGGAAATATTTGGGAATGCAACAGAAGCATTTGTCCTTTGGTTTTTTGGCTTCAGAATTTTAAGGGAAATAAAGAGAGTGCAATGATTTGTGCAGGCCCAAAACACATTCAAGGGGAGAAGGTTCTGGATGCTGTAGATGTCTACAATATATGTGATGTGGTTACAGAAAAACCTCCACAGGCACCAAAAAATCAGCAAAAGCCAGCTCCTACAATCAAGCCCACCATCAGCATTCTAGAAAATAACCAACCAGTCTTCTTGTCACCAAGTCCTTCAGCAGGTTTGCAAAAACCTGGGTCAGAGCAAGAATTTGAGCATGTTTCTTTCCACAAAATTATAGCAGGGAGTGTTGCCCTTTTCCTTTCAGTGACCATGATTTTGCTGGTTATCTATGTGTCTTGGAAGCGTTATCCTGCTAGCATGAAGCAACTGCAGCAGCATTCTCTCATGAAGAGACGCAGGAAAAAGGCCAGGGAGTCTGAAAGGCAAATGAACTCCCCATTACAGGAGTATTATGTGGACTACAAGCCTACAAATTCTGAGACGATGGATGTATTGGTTAATGGCACTGGACCCTGCACGTACACCATCTCTGGCTCCAGGGAATGTGAGGTATGAACCCTGATCCTCCTAAAACCATTTCAGCTGCTGGGAAGGAGAGGTAAATGCTTGAATCTCTTGAGGTGACTAACAGAAGGAACATTAATGAACACCTTTGCAGTAGGGTTCAGAAAGGTACTTAATTGCACTAAACAATATTAATTCATAATGAAGATGATAGGGAATTACATTCATAGGGCTTTACCTCAATATACACACATACACATTCATGAAAATAATTATGTTCAGTGTATATGAAGGAGTGTGCCTGGAAATTAAAATGATTTTCATGTAAAGTACATTGCAAAGAGTAATATTAAGTTAGTTGATTACTAGATTTACTGAAGGTCTACAAGGCTGAAAGGCTTCAAAGTGCATTACTGAATTAATGCCAAGACCCACTAATTACTTTCAGAACCAGAGTCCAAATGACAGAGGTTATGCCACAATCTAAATATACTCTGAAATTAATTCAGCTGCTGTCTATAAAAGCTGATTAGTGTTGTGTGTCATCTGAGGAACAGTTGTGTAGCTTTTTGTTTGAACTATACCTTTCCAATGGAAGTAAGGTATTAAAAATTACCCAGGTTTTGAGGAAGTTTAAATATTGTCAAAGATATGCCAAAGATCTCTTGTATGGAAGATTGTAAAGAACTATATACAATAAATTACGTAGATTTATTTCATATTTTAAGTAAGGAAATGAGCATTTGCCATCAAGCTTATGCAACTGTAATGACATATGAAGAGAAATAATTGCTACTACCTAAGAACCGCTCATCAATCTGACAGGCAGATTTTTAGCATTAGATTTTAAAGGATTCTCCACAACTTGTTCTTTATCTCATCATCATATATCTTACTATAGGCGTCTGTGTTTTGCAAATATACAATTTAGGAAACAGACTTAAAAACACATTTTTTTTAATTTTAACAATTACTAAATTAAGAATTGTAACAGTTAAAGAAAGTGTAATATGTTTAAGGAAAAACAAGTCACATTGTGCCTTGTGTTCTGCATTAGGTTTGTCAAGTTTCTTATTGTCTCTCATATACTGTACACTAGTAAAGCAATTCTCTACAAAACAATTTATCAGTAGCAAGTTAAAGGGTCAATAAATCAAATGGTAGAGTTGACCCCTTTCTGTACTGTGCAGTAAATCATCCATACAATTCCCAAAATATTCTGAATGCTGAGTGATTACTTAATCCATGTGAGTTGAACAATGTCTGCAATAAGGAACATTTTTTCAGACAGGAGCTTAAGACAAAAAAAAAAAAAGGTATAGATAAGGTTGAAACCATGGATGCAAATAATATTGTAATAAAAACTTCATTTTTTTATGGCTAGTCAGTAGTGTTTATAAATAAGGCATTGTATCTTTGTTTAGCTAAACATGTAATATAAAATGTCTTGATATTTCACAGTCCTGCAAAGATCGTACTTGAATTTATCTGTCCTCTGGGGCTTTGCTTCTGTCTAACAGCATTGAAGCGTTCCAATGAGCAGTGTGCCTTAGTAGCTGTTTGCACAGCAGTAAAAATGCATGCTGTTTTCTGAGGAGAGTTTTTTAAAAGACATAAGCCCCAAATGGGAAAAAAAGAAAGAAAAAATAACAGTTAAGATTCTGTATTGCATAAGATAATATAATTTGATCCTACGAGCTCAGGGTTTGAAATCTGTAAACATGATAGCATTTCTGTCTTACTTTGTTTTTATTTACACTGTGATCCATAGTAGTTACATTAGTAATATGAGCATGCTTGAATAGCTCTTTAAAGGGGAATGTTGGAAGTGAAAATCTTTGGTAACAGGATGTTTTCTTTTTTTTTTTGTACATCCAGCATTAAAAGCTGGACATGTTTTATCCCATATCTTGGAGTCTCTTAGGCTTTGGTTTGCAATATATCCTATTTGCATTATGACAGTTTTTATTTCACAGTGTTTTGCTATATGTAAAGCTTAAATAATTCTATTATCGTGACAACAGCATACAGAATAAATACTTAGGGAGAGTGAAGGCTCCCATATCTGTCATCTGTCAACAGGACATTGTTTGGCAAAAAGAAAAAAAAAAAAACAAGTTTTCATTAGAAAAAAAAAAACAAATCTGTAAATAAATTTTTGTAAAATTCACATAACTCATATGAAAACACAGTTTTTTTATAGAAATTAGGATTGTGAAGTAAAGCTACAATGGTAACTGCTGATTTTATCATTGTGCTATTAAGCATTCTGTTTTTCAGATTGTTATGGCTTATAATGTATCATATTTTTTTAATAAAATTTAAATGCTGATGATTTTGGCTGTTTCCAGAGATTCATATATTTGCACAAAAACACTGCAAAGTAGCAATGATATAAGGAATATTTTTAAATCGTGATGATACATAAAGATATTTAAAACTGGTGAATGTCTTGTAAGCCTTTAAAATTAATGCTTGCATGGAGGGGTAGGCAATCAGACACATCAAGTACAGAGACAATAAAAACACACTGTGGTTTGTTAGTACTGGCTTAACAAAGGCTGATTTGAATCAGTAGCTCTGAACAGGCAGGGATTGAATACCTTCCTCAAAAGATGAGCTACTTTGTTTTGATGGGCAATTGGTTGGAGGGTTGTAAGAAAAAAAAAACAAAGGAATTGTCTCCTGATTTTTGATCTAACCAACTGCATAGAGCTGAGATGCAGCATTCGATTGCTGCAACAGATGAAAATATAATATGGACCTAAGACATAATTTATTCAAACATTTTCCAGTATCTGCTTAATAGTGTTCAGATCAAGAAAGCAAGTTCAGGTTTTACAATCTTATTAGCCTGGTAACACCTTCAACATCATTGACCAAGAAATATCACATTAGAGCTTTTTAGTTCTTTTTTTACCTGCTTACATGTCTGTTTAAAGAAATAACCCAGTTTCCTTACTGAAATATTAATGTGTCGTGCAATATTTCAGTCCTGCTCTTAACGAAACTTAACTCATCTTGTTTTTTTTTTTTTCTAAATCAGATGTAATCAGACTTTCCTGTAGCAGTCTTCTTAATTTAAAGTATACTATTGACTTTTTTTAAGCAATTACTCCCTTTGGTGACAAGATATTCTATCTTTAGTCCAGCTCTACAAAAGTCATATGAAGTATGTTTAGAATCTTGGAGTAAATACATAATTTACAGCTGCACTATTATTTATTTCACACTACAGTAGGGATTTATTTCTGGATTTGACGTAGTGTTGTACAAGGCATTAGGGTTCAAAGAGAATACCTGACTAGTATTGAAGCTGAGCTTGCCAAAGTTTGCAAAATTATGGCAGGGACAGTCTGCACAGGTACAGACACTGCAGCAAGATTCCTCCGTTATAGGTTTATCAAGTGCAACTACTGCTATAGCTACCACAGATGAACCTCAGTCATTCACATGAATTCAGTCAATCATAGGTATTCACACCTGGTAATCATGACATACCTTTTTCATACTAATTGTCTGAAACTAGTCTGATTATGAGAACAGACCTGGAATATTACTTTCAGTTTTAACCAAGAAAAAAAATATTTCCACAAAATTTGTGACTGATTACTAGTCTATACCTTTTGTCTCCTCAAAGCCATGTACCACAGAATTTAACACTGTGATGTTGCAGCCTTTTAATATTCATGAAAACCTGAATGGTAAAAAATGCACAGTATAGTGTAGAGCTTGGAACTGCAATGTAAAAATTGAAAATAAAATGTGTGTGTGTGTGTGTGGGGGGGGCATGTGCATGCTCTTGTGTATGGGGAGGAATTTATGCACATCTGTAGGTGCATTGTATCTGTGTTTCTGTTTGTGCACATTTATACAAACAGACTGTAAACATGTAACTATTTGTCCAATCTAAAGTTATTAACTTAGGTATTAAAACACAACATTGTGCCTGTCTCCTGAATAGTTGATCACACCGCAGGCATAATGTATTGATGGTTTCAATCAAAAAATGATTTTATGAGCATCAGGTGTAGCCTATACAATAATACGGATGTCTATTACTAAGTCTCCATTTTTAATTATTACTTCTAATTCCATATTCTGAAAGCATGCATTAAACATGTACTATGCACAGATCAGCATTTTTTTTCAGACATTTCAACTTTAGTCAAAAATATGATCCCGAATATTTTTAATCTAGTAAACAGTTTGCTTCTAATAAAGGTAATGTAAATTGTCATATAGGAAAGTCATAAAACTCTTGAGGTTTCCTCATTGTGATTAATAGCACTCCGGTTCAGTTCTTGGCTATAGTTTTCTGTATGCGAAGGGTGTATGTTATCCTTGTATATACAAGGGCTATCACTGTTTCTCTGGTTTCCTTTCAAGTATAAAAGACATTATTTATGTGAATTTGCAGTCATCCAAGCTGCTAGTAGGTATGCATGCCATGTCTGAGTGTGTGTATGTATCTTGTGATGGACTGGTGTCCTAGCCAGAATGTGTTTCTCAGCCTTGTACCTATTCAGCGGCATGATAAGCCCTAGTTTTTCTTGCAGACCTGAACTGAAAGTGGTTAATCAGAAAATGAATAAATTAATGAATGGCTGACATGGAAAAAGTAAATGTGAATTTAAACTTTTATTGTATAGACATCTTGTGTTTCTTACAAACTGCTGATAAAAATCTAAATTTGTTAATTAAGATAAAATGCTTACAGAACTATGGAGTTAGTTTGCTTAAGGGGTATGTCAAGATACACAATATGTATATCAGAAGTTATTTCATACTGGGATTGTTATAGCAGAAATTCAAAAAACTGATATTGCTCTAAATAGGGAAGTCAGGAAAAAGCCTAGAAAAAGATGCCAGATTTCTGCAAAGCTGATTGTTGAATCATATTCAAGTAAGACTACAGGCAATGTCAAAACATTATTCTTCATAAATTCCATAAGGGATCAACTACTACAAGTTCTTGTGCACAGCCTGCTAGTAAATCACTTGCTCATGACTATTTTCTTTAAATGGCAAGTGCTGTGATCTTACTTAATTGTCTACGCCTGCTATCATTTGGCCTTACTAAAATGCATGCCACTACTAGAACCCTAACTCTAACCTTAAAACTCCCCACTAATCTTGAACCCTAACCTAAAACCTTACTCCCTTGTCCTAACCATAAAATTTCCATTCTGATCCATAATCTTAAGTTTTCCAATCCCTCCCTAAACATAAAACTCCACTCATCCCTAAATCTAAACTCTCCCAATTGCCTCCTAAACCTACAACTTGAGTATCTCTTCCTCCCTCACCCTAAACTTACCAGGCATTCCCAAACTAAACTGCCCTCAAGGTTCCTAGCCCTTTCACTTTCCCAGTTTTCCTAAACCTAAACCTCCCTCCCAATCACTGACCCCATGGCTGCTACAGTTATAATGCTTAAACTCAAAAATGTGTTGGAGAAAACCAAGGTACCTCCACTCCCTCCTTGAGGTTGCCACGCATTGATCGAAAACAAGTCTGAGTGCTAGTTGCAGCCCATGTGACATCCACACTCAGGTCGATGGCTGTGAGACAGTGGACTTCTAGCATTTGTGGCTCAGGTTAATGTCCCAGACCTTCTCCAAGGTGCTGGGTATTGCTCCACAGAAAATGTATGTCTGCATACAGCTACATTAAACATAGTGTGTGTGCGTGTGTGTGTGTGTGTGTGTGTGTGTGTGTGTGTGTGTGTGTGTGTGAAAAAATACTGATACTTTACACAGATTTGCAGTCTATGAAAAGTATTGGGAAATCCATTCTCAAAGAAAAACTGCACATAAATTAATTTATCTGCTTCTCATCAGTAATATATTTTCCCATTGATGTGTTTAGACAGTGACATCAAAAATTTGGAGTAGTTTGTGAAATGTTAGAAATATCTTGAAAGCATATTGTTGCTAATGATTTGTCATGAAAGGATCAGACCATTATATGTCACATGCTGTAAAAGGAACTTTACCATCATTGTCAGTGTGTCTCTTTTAGACAGAAATAAAGATCTTTTTATGATGTCAAGGGACAGTCTGTTATGTTCCATATACTCCACATGGGAACTAATACAGTAAATACTACCTGTAGTAATAATGCTGTTTGAGGAAGAGACTTTTAGACAGAACTTAATTACGTGGATCTAACATCACCTGGCCTTACTAAACTGCAAAACAATGCCAGCCCTAATTCACAATTATTCTCCTTCTGGGACATGGATACTGAGACCTGCTTGAGCCTTTCAATAGTAACATGGATTGTGAAAGCTCAGTGCAATATCATTCCTTGGTGGATAGGCACATGACATCCGAATTAGTAACATCCAATGGTGTCTGAATAGAAATTCTGTAACTTTTTCACTCAGATTTATATCCATGGGTGTTGTTTGTAATTTCATAACATTTTCAGAGTTTTAGCATCTGTGGGCTCCGTCGTGTCTTTAGCATAAACGGTCATGAGAAGTAACTAGAAGTAAAAGTTTTTTTTTTAATGTATGTCTGGTGTAACAAGAGAGATGGTTAAAACCTGATGCAGACTTTTGTAGAAATGATACAGCACATGGCTTTGTAAAATTGTATCCCAAAAATATGTTTTGTGAAAGCTGCTAAATTTCTAAGGATTTTGGAAACATGCACTTCTGAAATAAATTCTGGGTATCTACATAAAATATCCCAAACTATTTAGGAATGATTTCTAAGAAACTGTATAAAATAACACCTAGAAAATATTTTTGGTCAATTTGAAACATGATCCAGAATACAGGCAATGATAAAAGTAGAACTTTGTATATCTTTTTTATGGTGATGCTTTCTCCTTCTCAAAGTGCACTTTTGATTATAATGGCATACTATTTCTTTCATTTAGAAGTGCTTCCAAATTATGTCATATGAAGAGTGAATCATCTTGACCGTGCTATCTGATGTGTATAATTTGGGTTACAGTTGAAAACATCGAACTGCTGAAATATCGAAGACCATATGGTCGAGACCATATGATCAATATTTCAGAAGATCAATCTTTTCAAGTTGTAAAAAACAAAAAAAGAAAAAAAAATAAGAAGATGTTACTACAGGGGGGGCACTGCACACCCCACCCCCTACTTAAATATACCAACTTCGAGATCGCACTACAGCAGGGAATAGGAAAACTTCCCCTTCTGTGCTGTATTGTCAGTGTAGTGCAATTTCAGAGTTGGTATATTTAAGGAGAGGTGTGTGGGAGGTGCAGCCCCCCACATGGGGGGGTGCAGGGGTGCTTGCCCCGCTGCAATAACATATTCTTGTTTTTTTCTGTTTTTTTACAATTTGAAAAGATCGATCTTCTGAAATATCAATCATATGGTCTTCGATATTTCAACAGTTTAATGTTTTCAAATGTTACCATAATTTGATTGCACGCAAGCCAAGGTAGCTATTTTTCTTCAAAAGCTTCTAATAAATTCACCCATTCTTCACATCTTCAGTACAAATATTTATTTATTTATTTGCAGTTTGATTACCAGGGAAATCCACTGGGCCAAACTGACCCAGTTTCAGTGGAGGCCCGGGGAGAAAAGCTCCAATATGCATTATACAATTTAGATACAATTGATAGTTAATATTAAAGATAATATTATGTAGAATAGTTACTTATAAATGCATTCAATATCATGCATACTTAACAAATTCATTAAGCTTGAAGGTAGGGATCATACAGTTTCATTTGAGGGAAACAAATATGTGTTAGGTGTGGAAACAATTTACATACAAACCTTTTAAGAAAATATAAATACGCTTTACATACACAAATCAACAGTAGAATGCTATTTACAATATTTACAAGGTTGAGCTGTATGAGGGTAGCTTTAGGAGTTGTTGAGAGCTTAGAGAGAAGCTATAGAAATTGTTGAGAGCTTAGATAGGCTCATAGGAAGATAACTATGAGAGTTGTAGAGCTTGGGAACCAGAGTGAGAACCCCCTTGGATTAGGTTGGGTGAAGGCAGGTACATTTCCATTTAGTGGACAGGTGTTTGAATAGTTGGGTTTTGAAGTTTTCTGAGTTTGATATCGTTCTTAGTGTGGAGGGAAGGGAATTCCATTTTTTGCCTAGTGAGAAAGATAGGAGAAGTTGGCCAGCAGGACATTTAGGTTTATGGATAGTAATTAAGTTCTGATTTTCAGATCTGAGAGCTCTGTTGGGTGTATAAGGGGGAAGGATGTTAGTTAGAGCGGGATATTTCGTTGGGTGAAATATGAGTCTATGTGCAGTAATGAGTTGGAGATAGTCTAGGTAGTTTGGGAGTTCAAGCCAATTCAGGGATCGTAGAGTTAAGCAGTGATGGGTGGTATTTTTAGATTTAGTGGCAAATTTAGAGATTTTGTTGTAGCAGTTTTCTAGTTTAGAGGTGATAGAGGAGGACAGGTTAGTTAGAAGAGGGGCTCCCTATAATAAGGAAGGAAGAAGATAAGTCAAGGCCAGAGTTTGCCTGGTAGAGTTGGAGAGAAAGTGATTATTCCTATACAACATACCTAGCTTTTGGTGGGTTTTCTTAATATATTGTTGAATATGAATATCAAACTTGAGGAGTTCATCTGCAGTAATGCCAATTAGTTTGGCAGAGGGGACTACTTCTATAGGTGAGTTGGTTTGACTATAGACTTTGAAGTTGTTTTTATCATAGGAGAGGGTATTTTATGGGAGGGAATAGCAGAATCTTTGATTTATTTGCATTGAGAGAGAGGTGGTTTAGGTGCATCCAGTTTTCAGTTGTTGAGAAGGCAGTTTGAGTTTTAGTCAGCAATTCAGAGAGGCTTGAGGCAGAGCAGACTAAGGTTGAATCATCTGTGTATTGAATTATTTTAGCATCAGGAATAGTAATTTGAAAGTTATTGATGAAGATGTTAAAAAGCATTGGCCCAAGGATGGATCCTTGTGGTACGCCAGTTGGGGTAGGTAGGAAAGAAGAGATGGAGTTCTTCCGCTTGACTGCATGTGATCTGTCTGATAGATAGCTGAAGAACCAGGATAAAGCATTATGTGAGAGATTAAGCTTTGAGAGATGACAGAGAAGGTGCTTGTGGGAAACAGTTTCTACTGTTTGACTCGATCTGTCTAAAGCCTTTGACACTAAGTGTCCTGAATCTCGGGCTTGATTGACAGTTTCTAGGAAAGAGAGTAGAGCAGTTATTGTGCTATTGATTGGTGAGAGCAAAGCAATTGGGCAAAAGTTTGAGATGCTGGTATTTTTTCCTCCTTTATGAAGAGGAAGAATATAAGCTGAGTGCCAGAGTTTGGGGATGTATGATTCTTTTATGGATCGGTTGATAATGATGCTGATTGGGAGAGCAATGCCATCAGCATCACATTTTAGGAAGGAAGAGGGAATATCGTTGGGAGTGTTAGAGCAAGGTTTAAGTTTGGACAAAAGTTTTTTTTATAAAGTTAGTGGAGATGGGTTTGAGTTCAAACAGATGAGGTGAGTTAGAGGGGGGAGAGTGTAGAGCAGTTGGGTTATTATTGGGAAATGTCTTGGTGAGGGTAGTAATAGTGGCTATAAAAAATTAGTTAATTCAGAGCCTAGTTTGAGGACAGATTTACTTGGGTCAGGACAGGGATTATTCTTGGAGCCTGGATTGAGGAATGAGTTTATTGAGTTCCAGAATTTTTGGGGGGTTTTATTGTTATTCGACTGAAGTTTGATATAGTAGGAATTTTTGTCATTGGTGATTAGTCATTTTGCA
Organism: Protopterus annectens; assembly: GCF_019279795.1. Taxonomy (NCBI): domain Eukaryota; kingdom Metazoa; phylum Chordata; order Ceratodontiformes; family Protopteridae; genus Protopterus; species Protopterus annectens. The sequence goes on along the minus strand of NC_056743.1, from coordinate 548,311,333 downwards.
TGGTTGCGGAGCTGTTTATACTGGAGCAATGTATTTGCCAGTTTATTGTTTTGGTAAAGCTTCCATAGTTTGTCTCTGTGGTGCATAATCTGTTTTGTCTCTTTTGATAGCCAAGGAGCAGTTTTAGTTTTTATCCTTTTGTTTCTTAGTGGGGCTAGTGAGTTTAAAGTATCAAGGAAGACATAGTTAAAGTATTCTATAGCCTTGTCAAGAGGAAGGATGTTTAGAATTTGCCAGTTCATTTGTTTGAAAGCATTTGAGAAAGTAGTTGGGTTGAAGCTACTGAGGTTACGAGTTTGAATGTATTGTTGCTTGTGTGGGGAGGAACTAGTTGAGTGATGCATGAAGGCTGGGAGGTGGTTGCTAAAGGTATCAGGAATTGTGCCAGAATTGGCTATTTTATTTGGATCTGAGACTAGGATCCAATCTATTGTGGATCCGAGAGGGTTTATTTTGTTGGGTCGAGTGATGTTATAGTATCAGTATATATCAGTATATATATTGTTTATGTAACATGTTGAAAATATGTTACATAATCAGTACTTACCATTATGGCTGAAGGTTAAAGTTCATAAGGACTTACAACACAGTGCATAAATTATCAGTGGTTTGAAACCAACATTTCAATGTATTTCAAATGGTACTAATGTCTAGTGAAGAATTCAATTTGATTTGATGGGGGGATTAATTTATTTCTAAGGATACTATATTAAACATAGCACAATATTTGACTTAAAAACAACATGTCTGTAACCAATATCGATGAAAAATCATACAGAGTTTGAGTCAGCATTGCAATTTGTAAATGACCTCATAGTCTTCAGGGTCATACATGTCAACTGTACAGATTTTTGCAGAATGTCCAGATTTTTTTGCCTCATATTTTTCGTCTGTTTCTCATAAAATTTGAGATTTTCTGACAAATATTTAAAAATTTAAGTAACCAGATAATGCTGAATGGTAACAGACTTTTGAGTTTCAGACTTTATAGCCTTCAAAAAATATACATCAATGTAAAACATGTTATTGTAGCAACTTTATAAGTTTATACGAGCAATATTTAAATTCTGTCTCTATTTTTGTGTGTTAATCCTTCCATTCTTTCTGGCTTTGTCCAGGCTTCTAGTACTGAGAGGTAGAGAGGCATGTTCAAGATTCTGAGGGAAGAAACAATGATTACTGAATCACTCCTTATTTCAAAAAGCATATGAGCTTCTCAAAAATAAAAAATAAAATTCCATTCATCTGACATTTGCAATTGGATGACTTTCACAAACTATTAAGATATCATCCAAAGTACTTTGAAAGCCCTGTGGTGAGCTAGGTTAAAATACTCAGACTAACTTTCATAGGGTTTATATATCTACATCAGGTCTTTCAATTTATTTAATTATATAGTTTATCAAAAAGCAGTTTTGTCTACAGCTACCTTTCTTGGGGGTGATTCAAAATAGACTCTGCAGTTTGATAATTATTTCATGGAACAAGGAGTATAGCTCCCTTTATTACAGTGATAGATTGCAATAATCAGAAAAAAAACATTTGCTTTTTAAGGAATAGTATTTTCAATTACTTGTTCTATAGCCAGTTATCATGTCTGGGGAGATGTTTTATGTGAACCCTACCACTGTCAGGGACTGAGATAGAGCTGTGAGTTTACAATTGGCACTATACTAAAATCAGACTTTGTCAGGTACTAAATTTATTATAGGAACATTGGGTACCCTTTTCCTAGAAATAAGTGTCACTATGAGTGCTAGGTGCTACATATAGTTCTTTACTTGACGGAAATGAACACAATATTTTCTACACAGATTTTTCACTACTCAGTGAGTGCAAAGTCAATGAGATTACAAGTGGTTGAGTACAACTTCAGAAGTTGGATTATCCTGTGCTCATTTTCTTTGGAAGTCTCTGCCTGTTTGGCTTCTGAGCATGTCCTAGCATTGATTTTCCTTTTTCTTATAAGGATCTGTTTTGTCCATTGTTGTGTAACCATGCAGTTAGCATACATAAGTATAGGGATTATGGGGGAAAGACAATTGTCTCACTGATTTGAAGGTTTAACTGGTTGTTTTGCTCCAGCTAAACATTCAAAGCTTAGTTACCTCAAAAGATACATGTAAAGGTTTATTTTACACACTGCTATTCATTCCTATTAAAATGGTAAGCCTTTAGCCAACATGTAGTTCTGATATTTTTGACATTTAATATGGCCCTAAAGAACATGGGTTGCCAGCAAAACTAAAAAGACAATGATTACCTGAAAATCTTCTTTTACTGAAATATACTGTTTTGAATTGGTGTGGTACCTTCTTGGAATGTGACTTCTTGGTGTGAAACTTTTCTGAATTTGTGTGTGTGTGTGTGTGTGTGTGTGTGTGTGTGTGTGTGTGTGTGTGTGTGTCTATAGGTATGTGACATAATGCAATATACCTATTTTAAGCAATCCCTTTTTGCAGGTCACATTATACTACCATATCATGTATTATAACCTTGCATTATTTTTCCACAAGAATAAATTATGACCTGTTAGTCTGTATATTTAGTTTGGAAACCTTCTATAAATGTCATTATCCAAGACAAAATTATTTGCTGCTGAGCAAGCGAAAGTACTGGACCATTAATCCTGTCAATGAAAATGAGTCTTTGTGGTATGAACTCATGGCATTTTACAACAAATGTGCAACACACATTGACATCAGTATATTTTTCCCAATGGAATCTGAGGCACTGATATGAAAATAGGTATTGAACAGTTTCACTTGCTTAAAAATTATCTGACCCTTTATGGAATACGATAACATTATTCAGGTATGGCTAAGCCACAAAGAAAATTTGAATTCTAATGAAAACAAAACATTATGTAGGATGCAAAACTCCTATACACTCCATGCAGGGTACTCTGCAAATGACATAACTAACATATCTTCCCTTCAGGTCACCAGACCTCAGAGGTTAAGAAACAATTTGATTTGCAGGAAGCCAGTCTGATATGAGTAATTTCTGACCTTGTTTTGACTAAGGGATTCATAACCAATGAAACAAGTGCCACACTTACAATGAAGGTGAATGGATATAATGTGGTCCAAATCTATCACTGCATTACAATGACAATGTTTCATTTAAAGGATGATGCGATGCTTTTTTATACATCTGACTTTACCTTAGGTTAGACACTATTGCAACAAATCTTAGTTTTTCTGAAAAAGTCACATTTTTCTTCACAAAAAAGGCCTATAAATTTTTCACTACACTCCAAACATTTACCAAACTTGGATAACTTCTAGAACAAGACTTCCCAAGGAAGAAAAAAAGGAAACCACTGTAGAAAATGGCAATGATTGTGCCAACACCAGATTACAGGTCTATCATGTTTTCTGGGCTTTGACTGGAATAAGTGCGTTTGGATGAGTGCTCTATCCTAGTTAGCAAACTTAAATCAATAAATAAACAAAATAAATAAATAAATAAATAAATGATGTATTTCACTCTACAGCACATCAATGTGAATGTTTCTACAGAATGAGCCAAAGGATGTGACATATACTGGTGTGACACACATAAGACATGAAATGGATTTACATCTGGCTAATATTTGTAAGACACAGCACAGTTAACATTGAACCTTTTTAATGGAGATAACTGAAATCACTAAGTTTTCTGTACGACTTATATAATTCTTTATGGAGCTATTGTTCAGGTGAAAAGTATATCAGAATGGAAATTTTGGTTTACACTAGTTTTTTTCACAGTAAGACGCTGTCCGGTTCGACTCTCAGTTAGAGCGTCTTCTGCGTGGAGACATGCGTGAATGGGTGTACCTTCGTTGAAGGTTGTGCATCAGGGCTGGCAGCTCGGTATGTAAAAATCAGCTGCCAATCATTAGCAGACCGGAGTTCCACTGTGGTGACCCCTAACCGGGAAAAGCCGAAAGTCACAACAACTAGTTTTTTTCTTCCAAATTTTTAATACATGATATGTGAGAAGTTAGTGGGCATCACCATGTTAAAGTCTATATTATGCAACACATACTTTAACCCTAACCACTAACAACTAAACCTATCCAATCTCTCTCTCTCTCTCTCTGTCTGTCTTTTCTGACTTAACTCTACTCTCAACTAACCCATCCATGATCCATATCCAATCTCCCATACTTAATCTAACCTGAGCTCTAACCCTTAAGTTGATGTTTACTCCACCATTTCTATAAGCACAGGCCAGATCACAACTATTAACTAAACCTTAACCTTAACTGTCTAATGCATCTTAAAATATCCATAGCCTACATTTTAGTACACGTATAGCCAGCCTTAACAAAGCAAATCTTTTGAAAAGACTGATTATGCTGAAACTTAAATGAGTTATCATAACTTAGTATGAAATGTGGATAGATCAGTAGGTTTTCTATCACAGCCTGAAAAGGACATTCCCTAAAAAATGGCTCAACAGCCATGTCCTATTACAGAATAAACTCAACTTCCAGACTGAAACCACTGTTCTGAGTAGACATATCTTTGAATGATGACACCACTCTCTAATCTCCAAAACTGTACACCTGAAAAATTGTGGTCAGCATCGAGTAAAAAGATGCTGGTGAGTATAGGCTACTGTACAGAAATGTTTAATTTATCTGTCAAAGTAATGTGCTAGACAGACATTGCATTCCACGTTCTTCCAGAGGTTATCAGAAGTATATCGATAATAAAAAGCTTCTTCTTCTTCTTTCGGCTTTTTCCCAGTTAGGGGTCGCCACAGCGGATCACCTGTCCGCTCATGATTGGCAGTGGAGTTTTACAGTGTCGAGTTGCCAGCCCGGCATCCAAACTTCCACAGAAGGCACACACATGCACACACTCACACTTAGGGCCAATTTAGTGTGTCCAATCCACCTACAGCATGTCTTTGGGATGTGGGAGGAAACCGGAGCACCCGGAGGAAACCCATGCGACCACAGGGAGGACATGCAGACTCTGCACATAAGGCACCCCAGCCAAGAATCGAACTGGAGAACCTCTTGTTGTGAGGTGCCAATGGTAACTGCTGCACCACTGTGGCTGCCCCTCTATCAATAATAAAAAGCTAAATACAATAATGTATTGGTTCCAATGCAATGGTGCAAAACTAACACCTTAACTAATTAATGAATTCACTAAAGCAAAAGCTGCCATTTTCAAATTGTGCAAGAATGCACTTCTTGACTACTCATTTGCCAGTGTAACTTGCAAAAACTACTTCAACATATCCATTTTGTTACCGATAACATGCATAATCCAGTTCAGGAGTTACAGGGGATCTTTTCACACACTAGGTAAAAGCCTGGGAACTTCTTATTTATTTATATTCATTCATTCATTCATTTAAATTTGTTGACCACAAAAAAACACTGATCCACTGTAATCTACCTCAGGTTCACAATGGAGAGAAGGGAGGGTGTTGGAGATGAGGATAAATGTAGCAATATTATTATTGTCCATATTTCTGAAATCAAAAGGGAACACTCTACCATTAATCTGACCCTGTGCTTCTGTCTGCCTTGTTAATAAAAAAAAAAAAAAAGTACACACATAATGAACAGAAATTTCCAGGCACTCAAAGAGGTATTAGATGAGACCACTGTTGTCTGCACAAATGAACCAATAAATCATAAATCCACCTTAGAAATAAAACCTAAAATTTGCAGAAAGTTGTGCGTTGCCTACTTCTGCAAAGGAATTTAATTGACATCAAAGCAGTATACAAATAGAATTCACTTAAATTAATCTATGTGTTTAAGTTACAAAATGGCTTGCATTTCCTCATAACATTATATAATTTACTTGAATCCAAGTATACCACCTTTACTAAAAGATTAGAAGTCCACAATCTCCTGTTTTTTTCTGATGTAAGACAACCTAAAAGATTCAAACAAGCAAGTACTTATTTTGCTCTGTCTTGTGTATGACTGAATAGGTACTATTTTATGCTTCATATATTATTTTTAAGAAAATAAAAAAGTAACATAATGTTTGTAAAATGCAGCTATTTCTGGTGCTTGTGACTTCCCCATCTCATAAAATGGGCTTTGATTTTATTTTTACAATACTTTGACATATTCTCAGTTCTTCGCTAACTTTAAGCTGAAAAAGATTGATAATATTTAAAGTTATTGAATACATCACTGATGCAAAGTCTACAATTATTAAATGGTTAGTGAATAAATATGAAAGTAATCAAAGTGTTATCAGGGTGGGACATGGTTTCAGAAACATGCACTTAACTAGCACTGCAACCTGCTTCTTCACTGCTACCATGCTCCATAGATGGATAACCATCTTTAATGAAGAACTTGATTCTACAGATGATAGTCTAGTCATTAGGGAGTGCTTGGCACAATGCATCATGCAAGTTAGAATTCCCTTTCACCACAGAAAACTTAAGCAGGTATCTCAAGGTTTGATCTTTTGAGCCTATGTTTTTCCTAATATAATAAAGCCTACCTGTGAAATAAATATAAGCATCCAGTCAACCTTTATAATGATGATTAAGTAGTCAAAGCTTCAATCTTTATTAGCTACAAGCAGAATCATATTAGGATGACTTCTGCAAATAAAATTATTGATCTTAAAACAAATTCTTATGGTTAAGATCAGTTCAGTTTAACAGAAATAGGAATGGTATCTGCCTTTGCTGTTTGTTAGTTGTGTTGATCTAACAGTTTGAAGTATAGAAGTCTGGCCATTGAGGACAGGATTTATTTCCTTAGTGGGCTGGCCTTCTTGTATAGGATAGGGAAGGGGTGGTCATTGTGACTAAGCAAGGCTGATGCTATAATGACTGCATCATGTCTGAAACCTGGAGTCTCTGTAGAATGATAATAAAAAAAAAAAAGAAAAGTTGTGTCTTGTGTGTGTTGTTCGTGTGTGAAAATTAGTGTATTCAGTACCTTTGACATTTTCTAGTATGGAGAAACAGGTATATTTATTGCTTGGTCATGCTATGCCATCGCTTACAAAACAAATGGAAAATGGAAACAAAGTGGGCCATACAGGAAGAAATATGACTCCAAAATTATTAGTGCAGCAGAAAAAACATCTGAAGTAAATTATAAAATACTTTATGGTTTCTGATCACAATACATAAGGAAAATGATATTTTGAATTAAAACACATTATTAAAAAGAACATTCACACAAAGTATGTTCGATAGGAGAGGAAAAAGGCTACTGCAGCCACAGGAAGTTGATGTACACTCCTACCCCCTGCTTAAATGACTACAAACATATAACACACACACACACACACACACACACACACACACATTTGTCTATAAATATATATATATATATATATATATATATATATATATATATATATATAAATAGGAACACTACGAAAGCCCGAAACTGCACAATACCGATGCCCACAATACAGACGCCCAGAAGAACAAAATTTCAGAATCCCAATAGCGAATAATGGAGATTGCCGTATTGTACGTAAAGGTAAGTTTGCCGTTCTCTCAACTGTAGTGCGATCACGGAGTAGGTATATTTAAGTTATGGGGGTCTGGGGGGTGCAGGGGGGCTTACCCCCCTGCATACATGTTGTTATTGCTGGTTTAGGGTTTTATTTTGTTGTTTTGGTGTTTTCGGTATTCTGTAGTTTCTTTCTTCTGGGCGTCGGTATTTTCATTGTCAGTATTGTGCAGTTTTGGGATTTAGTAGTGAATCTATATATATATATGTATATATATATATATATATAAATATATATATATATATATATATATATATATATATATATACACACACACACACATACACATATATAGCTATATGTTCATATATATATATATATATATATATATATATATATATATATAGATATATATATATATATATATATATATATATATATATATATATATATATAGATATATTATACATACACATACATATATATATAGATATATATATATATATATATATATATGTGTGTGTGTGTGTGTGTATACACACACACACACACACACACACACACACACACACACACACACACCTTATTTTTACCTTATCTCAATGTTTATCCAGTGCTGTTGATCTTTTAACCCTATAAAGAAGATGTCTAATTTGCAATTTCTTCCAATGGAACATGTGTTGATGTGGGTCCATTATATTGCCATTCCTTTATATTTTTGCTAAGACTTCTCCCCCCTACAATGCACTTTGTATCTCAAGTTCTTTAAAATCATATTTTCATCTACTTAATACTGCGGTGGTGGTGCTGTGGTAGCGTTGTCGCCTCACAGTAAGACATTGTCCTGTTCGATTCTCAGCTAGAGCGTCTTCTGTGTGGAGACATGCGTGAATGGGCGTACCTTCATTGAATGTTGTGCGTCAGAGCTGGCAACTTGGCATGTAAAAATCTACTGCCAATCATTAGCGGACCGGAGCTCCGCTGTCGCGACCCCTAACTGGGAAAAGCCGAAAGACACAACAACAAGACTGGCTATACTCAGAATTACTATTTTCTTTCAGCTGTGTTACAGCACATTCCACAGATTGGTATTGTTGGACTTTTTTACAAATGTTTTAATGAGCACTTTCCTTCAGACTCAGAAAGTGCTTACATTATACTTCATTCTGACGGAACTGCACTTGTCATATTCATTCTGTCTGTCACCTCGAGTTAGAGTATTTCATACCATTCACTCTCGGATGGTCACCCAAAATTGGCAACAAGAAGGGTCTGCATTATCAGCAAGTATATTTCTCCAGGGGCTCAACATGTATATGGATCCAGTAGGAGAGAAACATGGAAGGTTTTAAAATTCCATGCCAATTGGCACTTCCTGACTAAAGGACACAAACTGTAAAGAAAAGTATCACAAGATTTCCAGCAAATCCAGTACTGTGCACACTGAGGAAGGCAATCACTAAAACACTGGTCAAGGTAAGAAATAGCTAATTCATCTTTAAGTAAATAAGATAACAAAATAATATTTTTCAGTGCAGGGAGTGGGTATCTGTTATTTAATCGACCATTTCGAATGTCGAATACTGGAAGTTCGAAGCTGCGGAAATTTGAATTCTTTCCCAGGGAAAGAATTTTGTTGGCTGTTTCCACGGCTTTGACATTTTCTGTACTGTGGTGCGAAAGTTACAGATTGGGTTAAGGTAAGTGTGCGAATGTGATGGACGATGGGGTTAGGGTGCGGGTAAGCTAAGTGTGCGAAAGTGACGGACTTTAGGGTTAGAGAGCGGGTAAGGTAAGTGTGCGATATTGACTGGCTTTAGGGTTAGGGTAAGGTAAGTGTGTGAAAGTGACAGACTTTAGGGTTAGGGTGCGGGTAAGGTAAGTGCGCGATAGTGACAGATTTTAGGTTTAGGGTTTGGGTTAAGGTTAGTGCATAGATAGTTGAGTACGTAAGGTGTAGTGTAGGTTTATTAGATTTTTGGTGTGCCTGTGTTGTGTGTGTGGTTTTTGGAACAGCAAATTCTTTCCCTGGGAAAAAATTTGCTGTTCTGAGGTTTCAATGTTGTCATATTTCAAAACTTACAAGTTCGAACATATGGTGTTCGAAATTTTGGAAGTTCGATTATATGACATAGACCACAGGGAGTATACTACGGGATGAAAAAAATACTTGTTCTCAATTTGTAGTTTTCATTTAATATAATTAACTCTGTGGTTCCTGCAGTCAGAGAAAACTGAAATCTCTGTTCACTGACTTTCACTGACAAGTGTGTTATAGCATGTCATACTTGGTACTGGCAAAAGTCAGGAACTCCCATTATTAAAAAAAAAGGAATCAACAGAAATCATAATTGGTGTGATTCCTGCATTGCCTGAGTTCCATTGTAACCTCCGATTGATCCACTTTGATTCAGAATTACATTTCTTTATCTTGATATTAGGTTAAACTTCAAAGTATACCTCAACCGCAGTGCGGCTTTCATCAGTACACTTTCTGCTAAATTAAAAGTTAGCTATAACATTATAAATGAAGATAATCAGACTGCAGGAATATAACTTTCTATTTAAAAACAGAAAAGAGTCTTCTCATTAATTTCTCATCTTTATTAAAAGCAGTAGCAAAATGTAGAATTTTGTTAGCAATTCATATGAAATAGTTGTGCACTAATGCCTTGTTATGCTATGTAGTAACTGCCAACAAGGAAAATAATAGTTTGGATTACGTTCTGCAAACTGGAGTTTAGTTCTAAACACACTCGATACTGTAAAATCGCATTCAGTCTACTCTGTTAAAGCACTCTCTGCTTATACATTCAGATCACAAGATGAAAGCCTCAGTCCAATGTTTTGTTCTAGAACAAATCTTAAGACAGCAGGTGAGGGTTCTCATCAATGAAATAAACAGTCTGGATACAGTTAACTGCTAACGTTTGAAATACTTTACTGCAAGTCTAGATATGGCCATTTAATAAACTGCTCATGTCGCTGTGAAAATTTCCATATCTGTGAGCCATGGTTTGTGATGTGAATGAATAATTACTAAAAGAGTACAATCGATATCTAAAGAGATAATCTGTCTCCCTTATATTCAGCACTGATCAGGCAAATTACGGAGTACAATGCCTCCTTTGGGATGCATGCCACTGGACATATAAAACAATTACAAAGATCCCAAAGATACCAAACCAAAAAGTTGACAGTTCTAATGTCCCTAAGCTACCAACAGAGGCTGGAAGCTCTATTCCTTTATTTACTCTCTTAATGACTTTTGCAAGGAAATCTCATTCACACTTAGCATAACATAACAGGCTCAATTGTCCTGGACATCCTGTTTCTCTGTAGTCCAATATCTCTACTAATATGAGAGTCAGTGACATAAATCTTCACCAATGCATAAATAATGCATGATTGTGGGACCGGTTTATAAAGCATCATTTCCCAAATCTTAGGAATAAATGTCCCACTACATGTTAAACAGTGCTAGTCACTATCTTCATTTAAATATATACTAGAGGACTGGATGAGTATCCACAAATTTACTATGGAATTGACTGGTATGCTACCCCTGGTGGGGTCTATTTTAATTAAACAAAAGCAGAATCCGTCTAATACAAATCCGTCGACACATAAACAGCGAAACACGAAACGTCGAACGCACTAAATAGTGAAATCAGTAATGTCGAATTGTCATAGTCGGCCCATCTGCGGTATAGCTCCATAAGGTAAGTGTGCGATAGTTATGGACCTTAGGGTTAGGGTGCGGGTTAACGTAAGTGCATAGACAGGTAATGTATGTAAGGTTTAGTGTAGGGTTTTGTTAAGTGTATGTGTGGAATATTTACTTTGTGTGGATATAGTTCTGTAGGGTAAGTGTGTGGTAGTTACAGACCTAAGGGTTAGGGAGGGGTTAAGGGTAGTGCATAGATAGTTGTGTATGTGGGGTTTAGTGTAGGGTTACAAATGCGGTTTTGGTGCTTTAATTTAGGGTTAGTAGTAGGGTTTTGGTTAATGTATACATGTGTTTATTGTTGTTGTGTTTGCGTAGGTAGTATGTTACGGGCGGTGGGGTTGGCCGACTATTGCGGTTTCGATGTTTAAATTTCGTGGTTTTGCATGTTTGACGTTATCGCGTTTCACTGTTTATGTGTCAACGGATTTGTATTCGACGGATTACACTTTTTTTTAATTAAAGTAGACCTACCCTTGGTGATATAGCCTAAGTTAGATTATTGGCTAGGGATGAATGGTTCTAAGATTCAGTGTCCTCAGATCATCTACAACTTTATCAGTTCATGAATAAACCATGTATATCCCCCTAGGTAAGGCTTTATGTCTGTGAACTTTGAATTGAGACATGTTAAGTTTTGAGTAAATTTGGCATTATAATAATATTGGGATACAACTCTGTAATTCATATATAAGTGAGGTGGGGGCATTGCGTGGAATCCTAATACAGCTTAATCTTTTTACATTTGGCATGCTGAAATAAAGTGTACAATGTGTGTAATTTACTGACTTATTACCAAAAACAAAACAAAACAAAAAAATACACTCAGCATTTGCAAATTGAAATTGTCAACAATTATATGGTCTTTTGGAAATGAACTTGATCCTCTCATTATGTGCAAATAACATGGTATTTAAGAATATATGCTAATTAGCATACTTTGCATTCTGTCATGGACATTTGCTGCTTTTAAATTATCTAAATCTTGTATGTACAAGATCAGAGCCACAAAGTAGATATTCTGGATTAATACAGTCTTGTCTCTTGAATGCATAGATCTAGTACCTCGATCATAAGTCATATACAGATTATCAACAAAATGTACTACCTTGAAAGTAAACCCTCCCCCCCGTGCATTGACTACTGTCTTACTGAATGATTGCTAGTAGCACCTCTCAGACAACCTAATACTTGATTAAACAAAGTACTGTGAAAAAAAATCCTTCACACTTTTCTAATTCATTTTGAAATAACAGTAATGTATTGTCACTAGTTTTATCCTTATAGGCACATAGACGTATGTGTAGCTGTATTTCTGTAGACTTCTCTAAATATGTACATCTAGAGTGCGTGGAAAAACAAGGTAATTGAACGGAATATCATCACAGAACAGTACATCAAAGTCCATTTAGTGCTCAAGTACTGCCATAGGCAAGCTTCCCTAAAATAAGTGTTTTTACATGAAACATTCTGCCAGACAACCTTGATAGCTGTATACCTTATTAACTCTTGGCCTAATCGGAGATTCCACTACAGTCCAAAACAGGTTGCCAACAGAAATATACATTCCATCAGTCTTCTTACAGTGAGAATTCAATTAGAGTCAACAGAATACTGAATACCCTTAAATCACTTAGTTATTAATTTAACCCTTTTAACTTTATATTCTCTTCCTTTTCAGCAAACTCGGTATTGAACCTACAGGATGCAGATGAAGGAATGCGTCTTTACCAGTAACACTCTCCATTAAAAACCTCATGGTTGAAGAATGAATCAGACTTATGTTAAATACAAACTCTAAATGAGTTCTACAGTTACTGATCCCAAAGGAAAAAAAAGTCCTCTATTATGCAATAAAACAAGCGGTATTATTTCTGTACTTAACAGAATTTCAACAAATCTATCCCTAACAATTTCTGATTACTGAAGTATTATACTCTCCTGCTACTGAAAGGAATAAAGTCAAAAGTGTGACCCAGATGACCCTTGTTTAATTAGTGGGTGTGGTAGCTGGACGGAGTAGTTTAGGAGGATGGGAGCATGATGCATATGCCCTGGAGTACTGGAGTGAAGTGCATGCTCCTGTCCGTGAGTCATACTTGAAATTAAGTGCAAATATGAAAGTCTTGTGCACGCAGTCCCAATAACAGAGAAGAATAGTGACGGACAGACAAAGAACAGAGGAGTGCCAACAAAAATCATTCAATTGTTAATAGGCTACAGAGCTAAGGTCTTGCAGCATCTTAGTTTAAACAGACTTAAAGAAATTATGGTTTCCTTCATCGAGAAAGGGTTTTTACATATCCACAGCCAGAAAACAGTCTATCTGGACACATTTTTAAACTACACAGCAATATCTTTGCATACTTCCCTGGCTGAAAGAAAATGGTTTTCATTTAGCTTTCTAGCAGTCTTAACCAGAACCTTATACTACAAATAACCAGTTGATGACTTATTACGGTTAGATCTGCACCCCCCCCCCCAGCTCTTCCTCTGAAGAACATAAAAAAGAAAGCAAAATAAACAAGCACTTCACTTTAATAATAAACTAGAGCACTCAAAGTTTAGTTAAAATAAATGTATTTTTGTTATTTTAAACTTCAGCAAGCAGTTACTACAGTTTAGATCACACATAGAGGACTACAGTGCTCAGGTTTGACCACTCGCTCTTGCCTTTAAAAGCCAGTACTGCATTAAAAAGAGACTGGGATTGGCTGCTGACACCACCAATACTTTTCATTTATGCAAGTTGCCTCTTTTACACCACACTTGCTATTCTACTGAGAGCCATATACAGTAGCATTACTCAAAGTGAGAGACCAGCAACCTTGAAGAAGCCCAGAACTACTTAAACCAGAAAAGTCCAGTTTTGGACATGTATGTATTCAGTATTGTTTTCTGTGGTATCATGCTCAATGAAAAATGATAAAAGAACAGCACTATGTGCATACAGCAAGAAATCAACTGCAAAAGAATATGTTAATATGCTATACCTGGGTGATCCCTCAGCAGCTTGATTTAGTAGTCTTTGTTTCATAGTTGCCTAAGCTTCATTGTTTAACTCTGATACACATTTTAGCTCCATACAGTAGCAATGAGTATTGACTAGAAATGACAACAACTCATAGACAGTGCAGAAATCTGCTGTGAGTGCTTTTAAAGTTTAACCTTTCTCCAAGTGTCACCACATATAGACTGAGCATAACAAACACATAGATGGGCTATACGGTGGAGGGTGAAATCTTGTATGTTGTTATATACAGGAAGGCTTGTCACCCCTACAAGCCACAAGTGTTTAGATTTATGCTGTCTGCTTAACAGAAAAGCAGCGAAGCTTCAATTATACAAATGTTTTTATGTGATTTGTGTGGTCATGCTGTTGCTTTTGAGCAAGTGTTGCTTGTACATCTACTCCTGCAAAGCACAAATAATGACACCAAAAGGGCCAGTGTGACCAGTTTATTCCAAGGTCAAACAGTAAATCAGCATACAGCATAACATGTTGAAACAGTAATAGCATCTGCAACATACTTTCTTGAACACAAAACATCAATAATTTAGTAAGACAAATGAAGAGTAGCATTGAACCACTGACCCCTAACTAGAACAGCAGTGTCCAGCGACTTCTTTTTGTAGCAATCCATGCTGGCCTGAGTAGCGAGTTACTGCCCACTTCATTTATCATGATCCTGCTCACAATGAAATGAGGACTAGAGTGGTTTTTTCTGTGGACCTCTCTAAAGCCCTGCTGACTCCTCGGGGAGGGAGTGGAAATACATTGCTAACCTACACTGAAAAAATTCTGCTCTTTACTGTTCATGACTTATATAATCCTCCACCCCCTCCTTGACCCAATATCTCACTTCATCCAAAGATAGCTGTTCAGTCCTGGGACTGATCTTCTCCGGCATTTACTTCTCTGAAGTGAAGGCCAATATCAATGCCCTCTGGCTAACTAAATTTGCAGATGATTGCAAATTATGAGCTATCATTGAATCCCCCACTGAAACAAATATTCTCCAAAAAGGGCTGGTGTCAGAGCCATGGCCTATAACTAAATGCTAAGAAATGCATAATAGTATCCTTTGGGAAGTCATTCACAACTGGTAGCTATCATATTCACAATACACCCCTAAGAGTTGCCCCAGCAATCAGGGACATGGGGACACACATAGGCACTAATCTAGCCTTTGACCATTAGGTGTCAACAATAGTGAGGAATTCATTCTGTGTTGTGCAACATATAAAAAAGGTATGGCATTTAGGTCCATGGAATTCATTGTTCCACTGTATTCGGCATTCATTAGGCCTATCATTGAGTACAGTGCCTCTTTTGGTGCGTACCTAACCAGGCATATCCAACAACTGGAACATCCACAGATGCTCATCACTAAACGAATACAGAATGTATGTAACATGTTCTATGCAGACCACCTCAAGGCCCTTTCCCTGTATTCTGTCTCCTACAGGCTGTTGAGGGCAGATCTATGCCTGGCATACAAGGCATTCAGACCCTACTTTGACAGACCTCCTGAATATCTGAAAAAGAAAAGAAAAAAAAAAAACAGTACCAGAATTACTTATTCTAAAAACTTAAGCATTTCCTGTGATACAACTAGAACTTGATGGAGAGATGAGTATGAATCCCAGAGATTACCCTTTCTCTCAGACAGGCTCCACATTTATGTGAAGCAGAGTTCCTCCCTAACCCAATTCAGGTGTAACCGAGACAATTGGATGGGGAACAGGAATTTCATCCCTGGCTTGGTACCTATGTATCTGATAGGCACAAGCAACCTGTGAATGTTTCATCTCCAAAGCTCCTGCTTACACTTGTCAAGGGTACCAGAATTTGCCAGAGACATGGGATACATGGCGAGGCTTAAAAAGGCCCTTGTGGTTGTTAGCCTAGTGAAAAACTATGTATCTATAAGATACTGTCCCCATAGCTAATTAACCCTATCCTGACCCACCAAGCTAAACACTTTACAAATTTGTCTGCTAAAGCAAACTTCATTTGAACATCGATGCCTGCAAAACACAAAGACCAGTTTCTTTTTTTTTTTCCAAGTTCAAACAGTAAATCAGCATACAGCATAACTTGTTGAAAAAGCAATAATATCTGCAACACATTTTCTTGAACACAAAACATAAGTAACTTGGTAACAGACATGCAGGAAGCATTGAACTGCTAAGCCATGACTAGAACAGCAGCATCCAATAACCTGTCCCTGTAGAAACCCATGCCAGCCTAAGTAGCATGTCACTTCTCACTCTGTTTATCATGAGCCAGCCCAAAACGAAAGGGGTGATAGAAGGGGGTCTCTCATGCAGACTCTGTGAAGCCCACCAGCCTGATTTCACAGGCTGTTCCCCCATTCTTTCTAGGACCTTAGTCTTGCAAACTAGCATGATGATATTAGATGGTAGCGTTGACAAACAATCAGTCCCTATATCGCTCAAGTGAACACCATCCACTTAATAACAACAGGGAGCCTTCCCAAAGTGGCAATGTCTTCAACTCAAGCACCTTAGCTGCCTGTGAAATTCAATACTTCACAAAATGGCAAGCAACTACCATTATTATGAAAGTCTTAGCTTGCCTCCACACCAGCTGAGAGATGATCTCGGGCCAGACAAACAGAATCCCAGAAAAGTGTTGCTTCAACAGCACCAAATCATGAATGATCTTTGTAATAACTTATCTTCAGGTAACACTTCCAAGTCATTCCTCCCTAAGTGAATAATTGCTATTGTGATATTTCTATCAGTCAGCCAGCTAGCCATCACCTTCTTAACCAAATGCTGCTATCGCATGACTCTAAAACCCCTCCAAATTTCTTCCCATTCCATTAAGTCAAGGCATACCATGCTGTCATGAAGATAAATGTTCACTCATTTCACTGCCCAATAAACAAAGGAATGTCCAAGGATAAGAATCCCGCTGTATCCCGTACAGCAATCAGAACAGATACTAAAACAATGACCAGAGAAATTACTAGGAAAAAGAGAGGGTAGAAAAACATTCTGCTTTCAACCCTTGATACACCAATGCTTTATGCACGATATGAGTAAACTGTCCCACTGGAACTGCCTACCAGCAATGAAAGACAACCCCCCTCTCTTTACAGAAACATAAGTTAGAACATAATCACACCAAATTCATTGGACATAATAACTTCTCATAGCTTACCCAGAATACAACCTGTTGACCATGACCCCTGTGGTCCATCTTAGACTTGCATTAGCAAACTATAACTGATAAGTGCCTAGTGTAGACATCTTTCTAGGACAGAGTCAGGAGCTCGCTAATCCTAAATGTCCCTGTGAATATAAAGACAGCTAACAGTCAGCACAGAATGTAATTTCTCAAAGTACTCACCACCCACTAAAAGCCTTATAAAACAACCTTAAGCAACAACTTACCTAGAAGTAATCTGCCAAATCCGGGTGTCCCTCGGCAACTCGATCAAATAGTATTTGTTTCATACCTGCTTGAGCTTCATTGCTTGATTGTACATATTTTAAGGTCCATATAACAGCAATGTGTATCGCCTAGAAATCTATTAATTAAGCAAGATTTAAACCTGACAACATCTCACCACCTATAGACTGAGAGTAAAATGTAGGTGGGCTATATGCTATAGGGTGAAATTTTATATGTAATTATATGCAGAAAGGCCTGTCTCCCCCACAAGCCACATATGTTTAGATATTTACTGCTTAACTCAAAAGCAGTGACAGTTTAAGAATGTATGTTTTTTATGTGATCTGCATGCTGATGCTGTTGCTTTTGGGCAAATTAATCAGATATAAGAGACCTGCCAAATCTTGGTTATTTCTAGTATAAGCATGTTTGTTTGAATGCATGCTTATGAGGGTTACTTCTGTAAAGTGCATCACATTGTATTGATTCTTTGAATTATTAATTTTATTTATTTTACTTCAATTTAATTTAATTTATCCATTTATGCATTCATTGCATGTACTGGCCAAAATGAGTTACTCTGTTATAAGCTTGCAGACTTTTATTCAGTTTGTGTGAAACACACTGTAATAAAACCTGAGAATATATGATGTAGTGCATTTTTTATTTTATATATTTATTAGCTGATAAGAATGAAAATTTGGGCAGAATTCACTTACATTGCTGATCTAAGGAAATAACCTCCTGACATATTATGTTTATTAATGAGAAGGCACAATATAAATACAGCTTCCACAAATACAGGAATGTATCATCAGAAATGAGTATACAAAGAGGACAGTGCCACTGAGTATATGTGCCAACAATAAGTAATCAACAGTCTAAGAAACTCCTTTGGGTGCATACATACTTCCTAGTACATACAGCAATTGTTGAGCTTATGGGAGATGCTCATATAAGGCTGTAGGGGATGAAAGGAAAGCCCACGACATCAGCCATATTGGACCTCTTCCTACCCCCTGACTCTCTCAAGGGAATGTGCAATTGTATCAAAGGCAGCTTGGTCCGATATGAATCAACACAAAATGTTTAGTTGAAAGCACTTTTGGCTTAGTGAAGAATTCCTTTTTCTCCACTGTTGTGTGACCTTGGAGTAGGTATATTTAAATTTGGGGGGGGGGGGTGCTCAGGGAGCTTTTTGTAACTTTTACCAAAACTGTTTCTGACTAAATGTATTCTGTTGGTTTGCTGTTGATGGAACTACCATTTATATATCAACATGAATCCACTCTCTCTCTCTCTGGAAAATGGATGTGAGCAAATAAAGCTCTGTGGTTGGAAAACAAATGAATTGAAGGGCTCAATCCCTAATTAGAGGTGCATGACTCCCCACTCAAAAGAGATCAGTGAAGTTGTCAGTTAGGCACAACAATTGGATCCAGTGGGCAAGATCTTATGGATGAAAAAGGGGGAAAAAAAGATTACTAACTGCATCAGCATCAGACATGGGAGTCAGTGCCTAACCATTTTTAACAGCAATCATGTAATCAGACATGACAGATTCTGCTTCAAGTGATGTTTGCAGCTGCCTTAATTGTCACTTCTTTAGTTTTTTTTTTTTATTTTAAACAATCCAACAAGCCAACATCATCTTAAAAGGAACTCTCTCCAATTACTTCTTAATGCAGTAAACATGCCAGTAACAGCTGTAGAAAGCATCTTGATATTCCTTTTTTTAGTATTTCTTGTGCAGGATCAACTAAATATAGTTTTAACCAGGAAAGCCAACTAAGTTAATAAGCCACCTTTCAAGGACACCTGGGAGCAATATCTGGTTATCTGATCTGTTCAGACCTATTCGTGTGGGAGCTAATGAAATAAAAGCAAGGTGTGCAAGTTAAGCTCATAAGCAAATCATAGCCTTAGTCATCTCAGCTATGCTGAGGGAAATTAAGTTTGATCTTAACACGTCTCTTGTTCCTAAAGAATGATGGTGTTATTTATGCTTGCTTTTTAATAACTTTTTGTAAACATTTCCTTTTTCCTCTGTGCCTTGAATGAAAATTGAGAACTTCCAGTGTAAGCACCTGATTACCAATTCCAGGTAAATAAATTTAGTGGCAGAAAACCATGCATCAGTAAAAAGGAACAAGACAATCATCAAGTAAACAAAAGGTACTCATTTGCAGAAAGTGTGGTGCTTTGATCCTCCAATAACAGAATCAAAGAAAATAATTGCATCTGTTAAGCAGGGTGCTCATGACTCCTGCCATGTTTATGCAGTCAGCAGATATAATGTTGGTATTATTTTAATTGTTTCGGGCCTATAGAGCAGATCATTGGCTGCCACTTGTGCATCTCCATAATCTTGGATACCAGACATAACTCCTTACCAACTGGACCTATTCCAAAACCCTCTCATTGGCTGAGAAGATACTGAGCTGTCCAATTTCAGAAGTATTCTGATAGGCCCCAGGAATTATTTATTTATATGTGCTACTCATTTCATCATCACAATGTCTGGCATGCAATGACATAAGTCTTTCATGGACAAGAATGTCTGTCAGGGCATGTCTCTGATATTTTCAAAGCATGGGTTACATAGGCCATTATCACCACTACAGCTGCTCTCCCTGCTGATAACCTCTCCCCTCATTTTGGGAAAGGTAAGTAGGTAAAATACTGTTGCCTTACCTATTCCTCCCCAGTTGCGAGACTCAGTATTTGAAACTAGGTCACCTGATCTGCACTCAGCACTTCCTCCCTTTGTACCATGGATCCAATTGAGAGCTTGAGTTCTTGTTTTTTACAGTATACCTATAATATAGCAATTGCAATATCAGTTTATAATTATTGAATACCAGCCTCTTTATTATTACATTTTAGTCTGTTTCTGTTACTTTTACTTGTACTGGGATATTGCATTGCATGGTGAAAGATATATATATATGTGTGTGTGTGTGTGTGTGTGTGTGTGTGTGTGTGTGTGTGTGTGCATATATATATATATATATATATATATATATATATATATATATATATATATATATATATATATGAATAGATACATGTAGATATATAGATAAAGATATATGTAAATGTGATGATTTCACTCTTACAGGGAAAATACATGGAATATAATGTAGAGCTTCAAGGAACTGACAGAGAGTTCTTTATTAGGTTTATATGTTCTATTCATGCAAATGAGGAATTCACCTATGCTTCTAAGGATATAGCAACATTAAATAGTAATGCCAGAAAATATTAATTTTTTATGCCCAGACTCATAGCACTGCATATACCACTTTGATAAAACTGCATAACTTTCCAAGTCACACTCACCATCAAAAGGCTGATATTACATACAATTTTAGTTGTAACCCCATAAACCAAAGTTGTTTTTCAAATACATAATCCTGCTTGAAAGCCAGCTGCATGTAGATCAACTTTGCAGGAGTACATGTAGACAGTTCTTGAAATATTTTGATCTCTACAAGCCATACACCTTCTATGATCTGTTCAAGAAAAAAATGAACTCATTTGAATACATTGAGGATGGCTGCTTATACCCATGGTATCATGTAAAATCGGGTATTAGCCAGCAACAATTACATCATAAAGGGGTAAAAATACAATTTGAGTGTAAAACTATCGGTTTGTCTCCAAGGTGTCTGATTATCCAGGAGCAAAAAAAAAAAAAAAAAACCAGATTGCAGTAGGTATTGCAGGAGACTGCTTTATTCTGACAAAATAATGGCCTGCATCTGCAATCAGTGTGCTGCTTAACAGTAGCATGAACTTCCATATCTGATGAATACAACCCGTTCCCATCTGTCTATTTTAGTTTTTCTGAAATCTTGTTTTGAAGGTGATTGCCAGGGCTATGCACGTGTAAATTTTACACATTTCTTTCTTTGCAGAATTATAGGTTCATAGGTTCGTACTAGGCTAACTGCCCTTGTGAGCCATTTTTAAGCCTAGCCAATTATCCCTTGGGAGACTTGAACCCTGCACCTTGTGTTTGTAAGGCAAACACCTTAACCATTAGGCCACCCTCCCAAAGTTCTCCCTAGCAGGTATGTGATGTTTTCCTTGCCTATCACCCTCTAAAATAAAACTGTCTTTTGTAAATCTCCTAACCCCAGGGACACCGTCAGCAATAACATTATATGTATTCTAATGAAACCATTCCAAAGACACTAAATAGAGCTAGAAAAAGTCTTCTTTCTCTACCAGTTACAGTGTTTGTGCACTCATACTTTTAGCTCTCTGTCTTTCACCTATATTTCTTGTTTAATACCATCTAAACGAATACAGCACAAAAAAGCTACTAAAAAAGTTTGGTGTGATGGGTGTCTTACTCCAATGACTAATTTCTATGGGGCACAGTATCAGTTAATCATTATGTAACCTGTATACATTTATGGATTAATTGTATAAAAACATTTTTTCTCCCTTGGTGCCTGATTTCCTTTCTGCAGCTCTACAACAATACTTCTGACATTCCTGATCATATATACCATGCCTTCTCATTATTTCAGTGGGTAATTATCTTCTATATGTATGCACTCGGTCCCATATCATGATTATAAATCTAACTATATCTCTTACTACAGAACTTGTTTTGTATGCTTCTCAAGCTAATGGATGCTTTGTTTTGCTCTTTTTATTGCTACCTTTCCCATATTTTCTTGTCACTGTTAGGCATCTGTATTGTGCAATATTACACATAATCATCATCATCTCCCCCCTTCCCCCATTTTTTACATGGGGTGGAGTGTAGCGTCACATGTCGACACCTCTCTTGATTCCGTGCCACTCTCCTACCTTCTTCATTAGATTTCTAACATGGGGTGGAGTGTAGCGTCACATGTCAACACCTCTCTTGATTCCATGCCGCTCTCCTACCTTCTTCATTAGATTTCTAACATGGGGTGGAGTGTAGCATCACATGTCAACACCTCTCTTGATTCCATGCCGCTCTCCTACCTTCTTCATTAGATTTCTAACATGGGGTGGAGTGTAGCGTCACATGTCGACACCTCTCTTGATTCCATGCCGCTCTCCTACCTTCTTCATTAGATTTCTAACATGGGGTGGAGTGTAGCGTCACATGTCGACACCTCTCTTGATTCCGTGCCACTCTCCTACCTTCTTCATTAGATTTCTAACATGGGGTGGAGTGTAGCGTCACATGTCGACACCTCTCTTGATTCCGTGCCACTCTCCTACCTTCTTCATTAGATTTCTAACATGGGGTGGAGTGTAGCGTCACATGTCGACACCTCTCTTGATTCCATGCCGCTCTCCTACCTTCTTCATTAGATTTCTAACATGGGGTGGAGTGTAGCGTCACATGTCAACACCTCTCTTGATTCCGTGCCACTCTCCTACCTTCTTCATTAGATTTCTAACATGGGGTGGAGTGTAGCATCACATGTCGACACCTCTCTTGATTCCGTGCCACTCTCCTACCTTCTTCATTAGATTTCTAACATGGGGTGGAGTGTAGCGTCACATGTCGACACCTCTCTTGATTCCGTGCCACTCTCCTACCTTCTTCATTAGATTTCTAACATGGGGTGGAGTGTAGCGTCACATGTCGACACCTCTCTTGATTCCGTGCCACTCTCCTACCTTCTTCATTAGATTTCTAACATGGGGTGGAGTGTAGGCCACATGTCGACACCTCTCTTGATTCCGTGCCACTCTCCTACCTTCTTCATTAGATTTCTAACATGGGGTGGAGTGTAGCATCACATGTCGACACCTCTCTTGATTCCGTGCCACTCTCCTACCTTCTTCATTAGATTTCTAACATGGGGTGGAGTGTAGCGTCACATGTCGACAC
This sequence comes from Protopterus annectens, assembly GCF_019279795.1. Classification (NCBI taxonomy): domain Eukaryota; kingdom Metazoa; phylum Chordata; order Ceratodontiformes; family Protopteridae; genus Protopterus; species Protopterus annectens. The sequence goes on along the minus strand of NC_056743.1, from coordinate 548,287,874 downwards.
CTCTCTTGATTCTGTGCCGCTCTCCTACCTTCTTCATTAGATTTCTAACATGGGGTGGAGTGTAGCGTCACATGTCAACACCTCTCTTGATTCTGTGCCACTCTCCTACCTTCTTCATTAGATTTCTAACATGGGGTGGAGTGTAGCGTCACATGTCGACACCTCTCTTGATTCCGTGCCACTCTCCTACCTTCTTCATTAGATTTCTAACATGGGGTGGAGTGTAGCGTCACATGTCGACACCTCTCTTGATTCCGTGCCACTCTCCTACCTTCTTCATTAGATTTCTAACATGGGGTGGAGTGTAGCGTCACATGTCGACACCTCTCTTGATTCTGTGCCACTCTCCTACCTTCTTCATTAGATTTCTAACATGGGGTGGAGTGTAGCGTCACATGTCGACACCTCTCTTGATTCCATGCCGCTCTCCTACCTTCTTCATTAGATTTCTAACATGGGGTGGAGTGTAGCGTCACATGTCAACACCTCTCTTGATTCCGTGCCACTCTCCTACCTTCTTCATTAGATTTCTAACATGGGGTGGAGTGTAGCGTCACATGTCGACACCTCTCTTGATTCCGTGCCACTCTCCCTCCTTCTTCATTAGATTTCTAACATGGGGTGGAGTGTAGCGTCACATGTCGACACCTCTCTTGATTCCGTGCCACTCTCCTACCTTCTTCATTAGATTTCTAACATGGGGTGGAGTGTAGCGTCACATGTTGACACCTCTCTTGATTCCGTGCCACTCTCCTACCTTCTTCATTAGATTTCTAACATGGGGTGGAGTGTAGCGTCACATGTCGACACCTCTCTTGATTCCGTGCCACTCTCCTACCTTCTTCATTAGATTTCTAACATGGGGTGTAGTGTAACGTCACATGTCGACACCTCTCTTGATTCCGTGCCACTTTCCTACCTTCTTCATTAGATTTCTAACATGGGGTGGAGTGTAGCGTCACATGTCGACACCTCTCTTGATTCCGTGCCACTCTCCTACCTTCTTCATTAGGTATGCCTACTTGTAACATGTCTTCCCTCATGGAATCCATTCATCAATTTGACTGATATCCTTATTTTTTCTTGCTTCTTCCTACCTATATGAAATCTTTTTCACCAAAACATCTTCTGCTTTCCTTCCCATATGCCCAGCGGCAGTAATCTTTTGACCTTCTCTGTGGTTTAAGCCACTTCAATTTCTGCTGTAATATCATTGCTTCTTCATTTGCTCAAAAGTGTATATCCAGCCACCCGTCTCTGGAATTTCATCTCCATGATTTAGCCTCCTGACCTGTTCTGCCGCCACTGCCCTGGTTTCTGTACCATACACAACTACTGGTCAAACTGATCATGTTTTGTACACCTTACATGTTTGTTTCTTTGGCAGTATTCTGTGACAGTACCCATGACACTCTGCACCAGTTAGTTGCAGTCCCTCTAATACTAGCCTTGACCTACTCCTTCAGACTTCCATTCCCTTCTTTTCAACAGCCCCCTCTTAAATACTCAGGGTTCCACTGTTTTCCTCTCAGTGTCATCTTGCAGCTTCTTTTGGCGTAGCCAATGTGCTGTATTTCCATTTTTGTTATCTGTGTTCAATTTCATTCCTTGCACCTTCAATTTTGCATTCCATTCCCATATCATTTGCTGAAGTTTCTGTTCATTCTGTTTTTAGAGCCACATTGTCTGCGTATAGTAGCTTTCTTAAGAAGTGTTCTCTGATCTGATTGCTAATCAGACCTGAGCTGTGCCTGCAAATGGTCCATTGGGATCAGAGCACTACTCTGGTAAACAAATATATACAAGTAGATAAATAAAATCCAGTCCATCACCACTATGAACAGCAGTAGGCTCAAAGCTGAACCCTGATGAACAAACCATTCCCTCTGGGATACCTTCTGTGAGTTTGTGTCATTGGGTCTTTTTACATTGGCCAGCAATAATTCTACCAATGTTTCTGGGACTTCAAACCATCACAGGACTACCCATGTCAGCTTACTTGGAGTCTTGTCACATTATTTTTTCAAGTTTAGGAATGCTCATTTGAACTCTTTCATCGGCTATAGCTTTTTCTCCACTATCTGTCTCACAGCAAACTTTGCATTGGTTGTACTGCATCCTGATCTGTATTTGGACTGCTCATCTCCCATCTTACTTTGTACCAGTTTGTGTCTTTATTTATGAATCATTCTGTCCAGCACTGCCGTGCAGACTGATACCACTCTACTGCCCACAGTTGTAAATTACCTGTTCCTTCTTGTACATAAGTACAAGAAGGATTGTTTTTCAGTCTTCCAGGATATGCCTTTCTCTCTGTGCTGCAGTCAGCTATTTTATTATTCAAGCTAACATATCACCAATACTATTAATACATGCCATTATTTCAACAATGTTAAACCTTTTTCATCTCATGGCACACACAAACTTGTTACAAAGATCTTGCGACACACCAAAAATATATATTCAACATGCCTGCTCAAAGTAGGCATTTGTGTACAGCTGAACATTTCTGCTTAGGCACAGAAAAGGCATGCAACATCAACATGCAGGGCTACTGCAGTGAATGCTATAATTTCTCATAGTCCTAACTTTGTAGAAATGGTTATTTGCAAAAAATCTCCCACAGTATGAATATAATTTTCTTTTTAAATTCAATCTAAACATACAATGATGTCTATACTATATTTACGAATTTCACTGTCAAACATAAACCGTTTGTTTTGTTTTTTTCTGAAACACCCAGCAGCTTGAAAACAGCACCTTTAATGCTCATTGGCCGATCTGTGGAACACAGACATCAAGTATGACAAAGTACTTGTCGCATGCTTATTATGTCTACACAATGTATTTATCCATCAGTGCTTGAAAAGTAATACGGTGAAATCTAAAGATTCAAAATGGAAGAGTCAGGATTCTGATAGTAGTTCTGCAGCAGTAACTTGGAGGATGAGAGGGGAAAATAACTGGCTTTGCTGCCTCACTTAACATAAGTATAGAAGAGGTTACTGGTTTTACCTCTAAATGCAATGCAGTGCATTTTGTCTATTTAGCTTAAGAGTAGAAATGGTTGGTTCATAGAATCTTGCAGCACACCTGCCAACCTCTCTGTGCTGTGGTACACCAGTTGAAAACCCCTGCTTTATTGGATAGGGATGGCTTATTTTTTGAATGCATTTTTTTCATTTTCATTGCACATTAGACATTATGTTTACTTATTCAGTTCATACAGTGTATATAGCAATGCCTTTAGGCATATAACAATGTTTATATGTTTATTCGTCTCTCTACAATCTATTAATATGTCTGAAAATGGACAGGCACCGTCAGGTTCTTAACTTAAAGAAATTAAGACACAATCAAATGGAAAATTAAATTTTAGATCCCTGATCCTTACTTTCATTTTTACATTTTTAGCATTCCGTGTTAGTCATCAGGTTTTCAAAAAATATTTAATATAACCTAAGGTTATAAAAACAGTTTGAATACTCCAAAATGAAAAACAATATTTATGTACCTAAACAAATAAAACCAAGGACAACAGCTTCGTTAGAATTCCATTTATGGCCATTGTTATGACTGCTGCAGTTTAGTTTGTCTACAGTAAGCAAACAATCAATAATGCCCAACAAGTATGTATTATTGTGGAAATAATGCCTACCCTGGGTTGTCCTTATGCCTGATATTGCAGGCTGCTGTGAAGCAGCGGACTGATTTTTTCAGCAAGCATTACCTGTACATTAACGCCCTGCTGGAGAGTGTTTACTCCCCAATCAAAGTTTAATGTACAGTTTGCCCATTCTCTAAGTGTAATTTGAGAATGGCCGACCTATATATCCCCATCTGATTGGTGAATGAATGTTCTGTCGCTGGGTGTTAATGTACAGGTAATGCTCATCATTGATCTTATTAAGCTGCCATGAAGCTTGGCTTGTAAAAAAAATGGCCACCATTATTTTATGCTTAATAAACAGTGCTTTGCAGGCTTGCAAAGAAAAGTGTCAGAATTAAAACAGATTTTAAAAGCTGTTAGAACTTCACTTTGCATATTTACAAATAGTGTGGTAGAACAAAAGTTTCTATAAGCTTTTAAAAGCGGTTTTATCTTCTGTCAGAGAAACATTTCATTTCTGCCTACTGTACCTCTCAAATGTCTCTGATTATGCAGAATATCACTGATTTTACCTTATCATTTTATCCTTTGTAATTTTTGATTTTCTGGTAAAAGACCATGGATTACAATTAGTAGTGCCAAACATTATAGTTCCATATTTCTCACTGTTCAATACTTGCAAGATGGTGCAAAACCATTTTTAAATTAAAATTTTAAGTGAATTAGAACAATATTTAATAACTATCCTTGTTTTTATCCTCTGCCTCCCCCAATTATTTTTTTTGGATTTGCCCAGAAATTTTAAGCAAAAAAGCTAGGAGTATGCTGTTGCTGTCTATTTAAAAATGTTCACTAATTGCATTACTGACTTTTAAAGCTGATAAAACAGTTTACTGCACTTTCTTTTTCTTTCTTTCTGTTTTTTTTTTTTCAATATGTAATTCACGGTACATGGAGGAAATAGAAATCAATGCACTACAAAGAATTATGACTGGGCTAATGATCATATCTTTTAATTTTATGTTCTCATATAATTCTTTTACTTTCAAGGTGAATTTCTTGGTACACACTTCTCAAATATATAATAATCTGGTAACGATATGAGACCTGATTGTAATCCTTTTTATTAAATTTATTAACAGTTCTGTGCCACTGTGGCTGGTCCATTTTCCAGTAACATGGGTAAAAAAAGTCACAATAATATATAACATAATAAATAACAGAAAATAAAAAGTACTCATCATTAATATGGATACATTTTACTTTGCTGTAATTATAAGAATGCAATGCAAGCAGACAGGCATCACTGCTGTAAATGCATAATTCCCTAAAGATGAGAGAATTCTTGTATACTGAGGGTGCAAAGAAGAATACTTTGTGAGAAATATTAAAATTGCAGTAAACTGGGTCTGTGCATGTTAATCATGTTGTGGCTTTGAAATAAGATGTTTTTTTTATTATTATTAAAAGCCACACCTCTAAACATCTGAAAAGATTAAATTGACAGAGAAGCCAAATATATCCATGCAACCATCCATAACTCATTCTTACATTTTTTGCACATGGGTTCAGAATGGCACTTTATCAGTGACAATCACCCAGAGGCAAGGTAATATTCTGTCCCAGTTAATTTCCAAGGGAATGACTTCAAGATCCAAAAAAAAAAAAAAGTAATCTTACCACTTTACCCTTCAATTATCAGATCATATACATTGCCCTCTTTGGTATGTATAAATCCATCCTTATCACACAACTTGAATGGACACAGTGATGTTTATCTAAAAAAAAATAAAGGCATTAAATCTTTCAACTATCCTGAAAGATTAGGGAAACTCTTCTTATATTCAGCAGCCTACCAGCTGCTACAAGGTGACCTGTGTCTCAATTTTCAGTCCAGTAAAGACCCTATCCTATTTGACCTTTTATTTTTTCACAAAACCAGTGGCTCTAAAATACTTACATTAGGAAATAAATGTACACAAATCTAGAGTCAAATCTCGGTGTAGGGACAAGTTCCTAACTTGACATATTTTCAGCCTAATGAGTAAGTTACCATTACATGTCAAGCAAACTTTGCCTCTAAGGCTAGCCTTGATGACCCAGCTTAATTTGGGAGTTAGGCAGCATTAATAACTCATAAATGGTTGTAAGACTTATTTAGTTGTGGGCACTCAATGGTCCCTATAATCTCTTGACTAATGTTGTTTCTATCTTCTTATATAAGTTATAGAGTAAAGTTTCCAGACTAAAGAAACTGTGCAGTGGCAAACAAACTTTATTTTGGAGAATAAAAGACCTTTAGCTTTAACTGGTTGAGAATGCCTCAGCCAAGTTTCTAGATTTCATTGTCACTATGATAATTTCTTGTGAAAAGTACAAACGTGACACTAAGTCTGAATATTTAATTCCATAATTTCATTAACTAAATTGAGTACTGCTTTAAACTGACAGATGCATCATTGATTAGGTACAGAAGATGTAGTTATTTTGCACATTGCACATACTCTTTCGTCCATGGATACATCTAAAAAAACACTCTTAGGAACACTAAGTAATGAAAAAAAAAACGCATCACAATTTCAAAATGTCTGGTAATGTTTAAATTTACAGCACCTATAGCACAAAAGCTAAATTTTATAGGAGTAAAAAAACATAAGCTGCATTTGATTTCTTAGTTGGTGAGCTACAGTACTTTTTTTGGCTTTTGCCAGTTTACAAGTAAAAAAAAACAAAAAAAACAATGCATGTGTACTAATTAGCATTTTTTTACAGAACCTGTTTAGCAAAAGCTTTTTCTCATATAGTTAGTGATAGCACATACATCAAAAATAGTTTTATGATTATTTTCTAAATCCTGTTTTATCTGCTGCATAACGTCATTGCTCTAAATTTCACAAGCATCGCTTAATTCTCTCATCCTAATACAATATCTGACTCTTTCAGGGTTGTAGGAAGAGTTTCCTTTCATAAACCTTGTGCAGCTGTTGCTGTCAGGTTACTGATAAAATTGTGTGAAATTTGAAACTTATTAAAAGGCTACACAATGAAATCATTTGGTGGTTTCTACCACACAATATCTCCCGAGTTATAATAAGCTATGTTGCTTAACAATTGGCGCTTTCATATTTGTTCAGAAATTGTAGCTAATAAGTTTAATTAAGATGACATAAATGGTGACATTTGCTTTTTTATCTTCTTTTTTTTCTGTTCAACTCTGAGTTCATCATCTCATCTGCTATTTATATAACGGTAGGTCTATTCTTATTATCAACACATTGTGGCGTGCAAATTAAACAATTGCTCATCAAAAGTTAGCTGAGTAGCTATTGTTCTTTATCACTCATATTAAAGATCTCATGGATTAATGCTCATATTCAGACGACACGAGTTCGATATTTTCTCTTGCTCTCTCTCTCTTTTTGTTCATCTCACTATCATTCATTCTCTTTTCTTTGCTTGCATCTCAGAAAATAAAAATTGCAAGCATTGTGCCAATTGTCTTCTCATGAGCAGTCTCTGTAATCATCTTCCACATACCATGTATAGATTCAGCATCAGCTATGGTGCGATATGCTCTGACTTCCCTCTCACCGTATTGGATTTAGTCGGTAATCAGTGAAAGCATGCAAATGCCGGTATAAGTAGAAAGCTGAAAGAAATAGAAATGCTTGAAAATGTTGCCTGTGAAGTAATTTGCTTCTTTATTTGAAAATATGTACCTGACCTATGGTTCTCCATACTAAGAGAATGCAAATATGTAAATTCTTTGAAGCTATTGTACTTGGCATATGCGCATTTTCCTTGATGGACGGACTGCCAAAGAATGTTTATGTGACTGTCATTCATTTCAAAATGGCTTCACAAAGATTCATCTGCAGCATGTAGCCTACATTTGTGCATTGTTCTCCTGCTGCATTTTGTAATGCAATCATGAATCACGAGTGCTTATGATCTGTCTATATAGCACATACCTGTCAAAGCTGCCATCTGGCACTATAGATGAGTAACATATATAAAAATGACATCATAGCACTACACTACTTTCTTTTCTTGTAACTAATATGAAAGCAAATTAGTAGTTTTAGTAACAGTGCCTCATCTTTTTGTGAATGCCATGTGATACTAAAGGGTATGGCGATGACAGAAACTGATGTGCTGACACACAACCGGAGTTAAAGATCAAATGTGAAAAACTGTTGATACCAAACAAGGAAACATATCAGTGATTGACCAAAGGACCCTGTGGTTGATGCAGTGTAGGTTTTTGGTTAGGAATCAGAGGTTAATCACATATGTACATGTGAGATGTGATGCCACATGAGGTAGGAGAGCACTTGCATAAAGCTATTATCCCTAGTATACAATTCAACTCTGAAGCCAGTGAATAATAAGTGATTTTTAAAAAACTTTTTAAACACACACACACACACACACACACACACACACACACACACACACACACACACACACACACACACACACACACACACACACATATACATACACACAGACACATGCACACACGCACACACACACACACACACACACACACACACACACACACACACACACACACACACACACACATACATACACACAGACATACATGCACACAAACATACACAGACACACACATGCGCACATACACACACACACACACACACACACACACACACACACACACACACACACACACACACACACACATACACACACACACACACACACACACACACACACACACACACAGACACACACATACATACACACACACACACACACACACACACACACACACACACACACACACACACACACACACACACACACATACTCAGAAAAGCTTATGAGCTAATAATTATTTTAATACCATATTTTGGGGAACTACACATTGTAATGCAATAGTTAAAGAATACTATCATTGTTTGCACCCATCTCCCATTTTAAAACTGTTATTATAAAATGCTTCAGTTTAATATCCATACCAGCTTCTTTAATTTAACTAGGATTATATCTCTCTGAATAAATATCATTACTGCTTCAATCATAATAATTTCTTTGTATTGTGCAGCTGGTAGTTTACTGCCATAGGATTTTCCCTGCTGTTGTGTGATCCTATATAGAGAAAAACATGGACCTTTTCTGTATTTTTAGGCAAGTTACAGTTCCCAATATGTAAGGTATATTCTGCATTTTTGCACTCTTTGGCTTGCTAGACATCCATCCATCTGTTTAAAACTCCCTTTTAATTTTTTTTTCATAATGGGTCGGGATGTCACATAAGCTGTGACCATTATCTAACAACAGTTTTCGTACCACCAGCTGGCTAGCTAGACATAAACCAGAATAAATGAATGAATTGTGTTTCAATCTCATTTATTGAAGTAATTCTGGTGACTCCAAAATGTATTGGTGTGTTTTCTGACACTAATGGTATACAAAAAACAATGGTCAAAAGTAGAATAGGAATGAATGTGTCTGGGGTAGTTTGATTAGAAACGTATAGGTTACTCTGCATTAAACCATATAAACTGTACTGTATGTATTTTCCTGACAGTTATTAGGTGAACACATGCAGTCTGACATCTCTGCTGTTGTTCTCTTCAGTGCAAAGAATGTCTTAGTAGTTGGCTGCATGGATAGCTAAGTAGCATATTTTTCAAGAATCATCCTATTTCAGAAGATGTAAGACTGACATGTCTCATCATTCAGCAGCAATATGATACAATGAGCATTGCAATCATTACTGGCTTCTCAAAAGGATTTGGACTGCATATTTCTGTAACATATAACTTTCAAAAATAATGTGCAGCCATGTTCCATACAATGACTTGATGGCTTTCAATATTATCTCACATCAACAAGGAAGCAATGTATAATGTGTAATATCAGTCAGTGAGTAACAGGTCACCTTACATTATACCAGTCCATTTACATGCCAGAATTTAAAGAATATAGAAAACCATAATAATATATTATCTTTTGAGCTCAGGTTTCATTGCAGTAAAACAGCAAGCCTTCATATCTTCTGCCAAACTGTCTGAAGCGATAATTTAATATAATACCACATACACATTAATTTTGCATTCTGGTTGTATTCGCACGTTTAGAAAGTTTGTGTAATGAAGAGCAGGATGTATAATTGTTGCTTAGTGACATTGCTGGTTGTAAAGCCATGAGGTCATTTCGATATATATTCCACCACAATGAAACATATCAACATGGTTAAGGCGGTGATGTCATGCAGACTGGAATCATGGCACAGCATAAATGAGGAAATAATGTGCAGTACTAAGTACAAGACACTTTTAGGTAGACCTTTACAGCTTTCTAATAACTCAAGGGACACGAGAAAATATCAAAAAGCATGTGTAGTGGAGTTTAATGGTTTTACAGGACTCTTTACTAACATTATTAGGACAGATTGGAGTATGTTCAAAGTTAATAAGGAATTACATGAAGTAGTAGGAGATGAGCTCATATTTTCGTTTAGGACTGGTAAAAACTTGAAAAGTGAATTTAAACAGGTAGAAGTTAGAAATATTAAGATCAAACAAGGTACCACCTCCTGTGGAAGATTTAGACAATGCCCGTATATAATAAAGGAAGGTATTCTGCATTTACAAAATGGATTAAACAGCAGTTTTTTTGTAAAGGTAACTGCAATACAAGGATGTTAGTGTATTTGGCTGCGTGTGGGCGATGCACCGCATTTTATATAGGGAAAACGGAGAGGGCTCTGAAAGATAGGATATACGAGCACCTACATGACATTAAGTCTAAAAAGGAGACTAGTGCCTTATACAAACATGCTTTGAATTGCATCTCCACTAGCAGTTTCAAATTTGGGATTATAGATATTGTAAAAACAAATTCCAGGGGAGGAGACATAAGGAACATTTTATTGAGCAGACAGCTTAGATGGCAGCTCAGGTTAAAATCTAGTACACACCCAGGATTAAATGAATATATTTTGATTAAACCTGTATTATCGTTGAAAGCCACACACATTTAATAAAATGAATTATAAAATTATTATCATGTATACATTTAACCTAGGGAGGGATCAGGAAAGGGTTAACCTAAATGCTGGTTTTCAGCAGTGAATTTGTTCTATTGATTGTTAATTAATTAATTTAATTTTAATTGTTTAAACGGTTTCAATTTGTTAAATAATTGTTTGTGATATATAAAGGAGTTGATTTTTAAAGATGGCATCTGATGAAGTCTTGTGCTCAAGATGAAAATGTTAATTTTTGCCTGTTTGTGGATTAAATCATTTTTACTACACCACGGAAGAGTGTACCTTTTACATATTTATTGGTTTTGGTTTTAGTGTTTCTTTTGACTATTTTTGAGTGCTTTGCTGTTTTTAATATCAGACATTCAAAGGTAGTAACAAGTATCTTTAAGTTCAAAATCTTTTTTCGGGTGCTTTTCCACACGGAAACCCTTAGAATCCTATTAGCCATGCTTTTCCCACTGGATAATTCCCTTTGGTATTCTTTGCCAGAAAAACAAACCATGACTATTATTTTTAAAATGTGCTAAGCAGGTAAGAATTGGGATATTATTATTATTGTTGTTATTTTAATGTTTCTGTTACCTTATTTTTTCTCTTAGCCTGATCCTCTGTATTATCTGATTCCCAAGCTTTTGAAAGATGCAGACTGTGACCTCTGCTGGAACTGCATTGATATGTGTCTGCTTCTCCTCATTAAGAAAGCATTTAGAGACCATTAACTTATTTCTCAGGTCATTCAAATCTTTTCATCTATTCTTGCGTTTTAGCAACCCTTATATATTAGATATTGTCAAAGATTCTTTCTTCTTGATGAGTCTCCAAGGATTAATCAAATTAGATTAGACATTTAGACAGGATGTTACTTTGAACTTTGATCTACCCCAGAAATCTGCATGAAGGCCTGTGATCTTCGTTTTTGTGAACACAACACCTATTATTCTGGCTACGTCTCCTTAATATGGTCCCAGAGCAGTCATTAACACTGAGCGCACATGCAGAGTAAAGTGATTAGTATGCAACTTTTTAGACATAGTATTACTCAGACATTTAAACCGGATCCTTTGTTGCTTGGAAGTACTGCATATTACTTTTGTACTGGATGACAAACTGGAGTGGGCAAAGGGACAGACCTAACAGTGCTCTACCCTAGAAAACATATACAAATAAATATCAAATCACCTTAGTAGTCAGAAGTCACCATATGGAAAAGCAGGCAGTAGGACTGCAGGAATGAAGTTACCATGGGAAAAAAAAAAAAAGAGAAAAAAACTTTTGCCGATATAATTTATATAGATTTATGATCACATTCATGCAAGGACAGATTTTAAAGATTTTCAATGACACAGCTTGCCCTTAATAATAAGTTCTGATTCAAAAGTACTGAATATGGGATTCTGCTTCAGCAGTACAGACATATCTTCCATTATCTATAAAATTATTCCTGCACATGCTTTGTAGTAACATAATATCCATGTGATCTGTGTGTCTGAAACAACAGAGCTGGAAAGCACACAATCTATGTGATATGTTCACTGTGTAGCATTGTCCAGTCCTTCTACCTGGCTCTCTGATGATCGATCATCAAACTGTAATGCCTCTGCAGCAGCTCCGCTAACAGAAAATGTTAACAAAAGCCAGATTCATATTCTCCATCTCCTTTGTTTGCATTTAAATGAGGCTCATGTTCCTCATCGTGTCTGCTCTACAACACTGTGCAGCCACCGGAAGATATACGATCCTTGTTATATGAGAGCACCCCAGCACTACCAGGTTATAACTCATACCATGCGTTTCAGCCCCAAAACTCGGACAGAAGCACAAAAGGAGGGGGAGTATCTATATTCATCAAAGATACCTACACCTCCAGGTTAGTGGCACTGCACAAAGCATCGGAAACCATCCATGTACAACTAACAGCGGGCAAAACTGCCTTTCCGTTTGTAGCCTGCTACAGAACACCCTCCCTATTACAGGAACCCCACTTGGCATTCCTGAGAACACTGGAGAATATGAAGGTCTCTCCAAACACTATGTTATTGGGTGACTTCAACTACCCAAACATTGACTGGGAAAACTACTCAAGCCCAAACACCCTCGCCCAATGGTTCCTTGAATTTATAAACTCTAACGCAATGGAACAACTGGTCACCACTCCCACAAGAGGGAACAACATATTGCACCTGGTCATCACCAACATGGGGACTCTATGTTCCACACCAGAGGTAAACCCCTCATTGGTAAGATCAGACCATAAACAAATTTCCCTGGTCATCCATATCCCGTCCCCACCCCCAGCCAAGGAATTCACTGTAAAGAATTTCTCAAAAGCCAACTTTGCACTTCTCAAGACTGAGGTGGAATCCTTCAAAGCCCCTGGGCCAGAGGATAATACAGCCTAATCCACAGAATCCTTTACAAATGCATTCTATGAGCACCTGCAGGAGTGCATGGATCGTGTTATCCCAAATAAAACCAAGACTCCACCAAAAACAGGAGACCGGTTTGGTGGACCCCGGCCGTAAATAAACTATACAACAGAAGTAGGAAGCTATTACATGACAGAGCAAAATCCCAAAAAGGGAAGGCATCTCTGATCAGTATTAGCAAGAAACTTCGATCCCTCATAAAATCATCAAAGGCCAGTTTCGAAAGAAAAATTGCCCTAGACACAAAAAATAATCACAAGGCCTTTTTTAGTTAAGTCAGGAACATGGGCGGAAACTCCCAGATATGCTCTGAATTGTTGCATAACAGTACAAAATATACCGAACCTACAGACATAGCCAACATCCTGGCAGACAGATTCAGTGCAAACTTCTCCCCCCCTCCCCCCCCAAAGGAGCAAATGCCTATCCTAACTGAATGTAACCTCCCTGACATCACAGACGCACAGGTGAAAGCTGCCCTCTCCAAAGCAAAAAACACAGCATCTATGGGACCGGACGGTGTCCCAGGCTGTGTCTTACATGAGCTCCAAAAAGAACTGAACCCTCACATTAAGTCACTGTTCAAACTTAGCCTTACTACAGAATATGTACCCAAAGAATGGCATACAGCTACAGTGGTCCCACTCCACAAAGGTGATGCCACAAAGGACCCCGGAAACTATCGCCCCATAAGTCTGACTAGTCTGGTCTGTAAGGCTATGGAGCGTATTATCATGGAACTCATAAAAAAAGACATTGGGAGCCTCCAGACACTGGACCCTACCCAATTTGGCTTTGTTAAGGGCAGATCTTGCCTCTTAAACCTAGTTGATTTCTTTGAAACAGTTACCAAAGCCATAGATGAGGGCAAGGTAGTCCACACAGCCTACCTGGACCTCGCAAAAGCCTTCGACACAATACCCCACTCGGGCATCATAAATAAGCTTACCAGCTTAAATATCAACCCCTATATCACAAGATGGGTTGCAAATTGGCTCAGAGATAGAACCCACATGGTCAGAATCGCAGGTGCCATGTCTGAATCCAAACCAGTTACAAGTGGCATCCCACAGGGCTCAGTTCTGGGACCTCTCTTGTTCAGTATATACTTCTCTGAGGTTCAAGCTAACATGGGAGGATTATGGCTGACAAAGTTCGCAGATGACTGCAAACTGGGGGCCATAATCGAATCTCCAGCTGACACAAGCATCCTCCAAAAGGGTCTCACAGAGATGGATGCTTGGTGCCAGAGCCACGGCCTCAAGCTAAATGCTAAAAAGTGCATAGTCATCCCCTTTGGGAAAAACAAGGTGCCCACAAATTACCACATAGGTGGTAATCCATTAAGTATGGGAGAAGTAATTAGAGATTTTGGAACCAATGTAGATAGCAATCCCTCCTTTGATAATCACATTGCCAAAGTGGTTAGAAAGACCTTCTATATAGCCCACCTTATCACGAAAGGGTTCGCATCTAGATCAAGAGAGGTCATTGTGCCCCTCTACTCGTCACTCATCAGGCCCATAATTGAATACAATGCCACTTTTGGGATGTACCTTACCCAACACCTGCAGCAACTGGAGAGACCCCAAAAGTACCTCACCAAGAGGATCATGGGCTACAAACAGATGTCCTATGCAGCTCGACTAAAGAAACTCCAGCTCTACTCAGTTGCTTACCGCCTACTCAGAGGCGATCTATGCCTGACGTACAAAGACATGTCAAACCCAGAATTAATGGACATGCTCCACCTCAAAAAATCCAAGTCCCTTAGAGCTACAAGCTCCAGGGACCTAAACCTCAGCACAAAAATAAATAGGACATGCTGGAGGGACAGATTCATTTCCCAGAGGCTCCCCTCACTCTGGAATAGAATCACAATTCATGTTAGACATAGCACCTCGCTGACCCTCTTCAAGCGAAATTTGGACGCGTGGATGGGAAATCGCAAATTCACCCCTGGGATCTCTTCTGTGTCCCTGCTAGACAGAGGCACAGTAAACTAATCTTAAAAGGTTACCTTCTGTGACCTACTTTACAGAGGCACAGTAGGCTAATCTAATAGAGAGGCGGAAGCCAAATACACTCTGGCTAGGCTTATAAATGCCCTAGGGCAGATAGCCTAGTATCTACCTATGAACCTAAAATCTAGGCAAAAATTCATGTTCGACTACTGAAGGGAGGCTGCAACTGCTGCATTTCAATGCTTGACAAAATAAATAAATAAACAAATAAATACAGAATCCTATACCGCAGACACACACACTATTTTATGCATTGCTTACCATATTAAGTATGGAGTGCAAAATATAGTATGTTATCTACAGATGCCTGTTCTACTTATTTGTATTTACTTTTGCCTTATTTGATTTTGCATGTTTAGTTGTTGTGTCTTTCGGCTTTTCCCAGTTAGGGGTTCGCCACAGCGGAACTCCTGTCCGCTAATGTTTGGTAGTTGACTTTTACGTGCCGAGTTACCAGCCCTGACGCACAACCTTCAACGAAGGTACGCCCATTCATGCATGTCTCCACGCAGAAGACACTCTAGCTGAGAATCGAACTGGACAGCGTCTTACTGTGAAGCGACAAAGCTATCGCAGCACCACCACTATCAATTGAACTGCAAGCATTTCTTTCTTTTTCTCTAATTTTTTTTCTTAAGTCAGCATTACTTCTGTTACATACTTGCATTAATTTCACCTGTGTTTTATGACCAAAAACTTGACCTCAACTTGCTTATGGAAAAGTAAATCTAATGAGATAAAACAGTTAATAAAAAATAAAGTAAGTATTATAGTGGACATGAATACTGAATTTATGTATGTCATTTTCTATGAGACTAAAATAAGCAACAAAGCATACATGATCATACATTTCTGAAAAAGATGTAATTAACAACGGAATACTAGATATATATCTGTGTTGCATAAACCAATTCATAAGCTGATGTCTAACATTCAAATTGCATTCTGCTTTCATTAACTATTGCAAGGCAGATTATTGCAGCATTTATGCTAATTAAGCCGACTCTTTAAATCTGAAGCTTTTAAACTGCTTCCCCTGAAGTAATCTGCAATACATGAACATTTAGACATTGTTTTATCTGAGCATAATATTCTTGACAACATGTCAGACCAATGGACTTTTATTTTTTAATGAGCTATATGCGAGTACCAATTTCATGCCAGTAACAAGATGGTGTTGTCATACATCAATTGGGTGTTCATTTTGCATGCAAAAATGTAAAACAAATGCTGGAACTGTGACATAACAGTGCATGCACTCAAAGGCTGCAGTGCTTAATTATGTCATGGGGCTCATCAGTAAGATATTATATTGCCTTTCGAATCTTTTTTACTGCTATCCTTCACAGTTTTAACAACTTGATGTTATCCATCTCAGACAGGGAATTCAAGAAACAAATGCTATACTTTGAGTGCAGCTATTTTTGGAGTTTGCAACACTTAGCAAATCTACCAAAGTTCCAATTTCATTCAGTATGTCCTTTTTTGAGAGTACCTAGTAGTTTAGCTTCGTAAGCTCATTTGAAAGAAATCTGAAGTCACTGCTAACAGATGTGTATACTCTTATGATATCATCACAACTCCCACTGATGTCATTATGATTTTTGACCCCAGCAGGCAAGATAATAAGTTGGCATTTCATTTGAATTGTTTGACTCTGGAGCACATATTTAGGCATTTTTCTCATTGTTGATGGTACAGTAAGTAAGTACTTTTCGTATCACCATTTTTTAACAGAGATTAATATTTATTAGTGCTTTGGTTCCTTGGTCTACCTTCACCTATGTGCTGCTGAACCCATCTAATTATCTACCTATGCAGTTACCTGTTTTCTGTAAATTAGCAAGAATACAATAATGATGTGTTCTATTCCCACTGTCTTAATTGGTAAAATAGTACACTTTAGCATTTTTAATACAGGATACATCTGCTTTACTTGAATTTATACTTTTTTATATTATACTTGAGATAATATGACATACTACTATGCTATATGCACTTATTGTCTGCTCTTTATATTAGTAACCATTGAATTATGTACATTCATTTGTTGATGTTATATGGGAAATGCAGTGCTGCAGTTTGCCATTTTCATTTCCAGGGAGGAAAAACTCCAGTGCAATAAAAAGGAACATTCCTTTTGGTTATGTTCAATGAAACATTTGCAGGGTTGTAGCCAGAATTTTTTGGAAATATGCATAAACCTGTATACTTCCTTTTAATAACACCCCACACACACTAAGAATTCATGTTGTTATGGAGCATGCAGTTTTTTTTTTAAACAAGAAACATTTATTAAACTATGACTTATGGCATAGGCAATCATACATTTATATAAAAGAAAACAAACCTTATTGACATTTTCAGTTGCAAATGTTATACATCACTTATAACCTATTCAGTCACTGTCAGTCAAACATTACAAACCTTATTCATCTCCTGTTTTCCCTTAAACCTCAATAATACAGAAATAGGAAACTGAAATATGAACTGCAGTTATACAATGAGACAGTCTGAAAAATGTCACTTAACCCAATGTCTATCTTAATGAAATACATATGAGCTTTTTAAAATGCATATTCTAGCTCATTTGACTGCAATAAATAAATGCATATTATTTTTAAAATTGCAAACCAGGATGTATATGGAGCATGCAACACTTCTGATAACCTGTGAGAAATTGCAAGAGTCACACATAATACACAGGTTTCTAAACTACCAATATTAAGTTGCACAACATATGCTTATTTATATAACATATATTTATGTAACTTTAGTAATTTGGAGCCAGGGAGAAAGTTGTCTTTGTAAAAAAAGTTCACTAAGTAATATAGTGACTAAGCGATAGAATAGTGCCTTAAGATGTGCACTACATCACTAAGTAATATAGTGACTAAGCGATAAAATAGTGCCTTAAGATGTGCACTACATCACTAAGTGATATAGTGACTAAGCGATAAAATAGTGCCTTAAGATGTGCACTACATCACTAAGTAATATAGTGACTTAGCGATAAAATAGTGCCTTAAGATGTGCACTACATCACTAAGTGATATAGTGACTTAGCGATAAAATAGTGCCTTAAGATGTGCACCACATCACTAAGTAATATAGTGACTTAGCGATAAAATAGTGCCTTAAGATGTGCACTACATCACTAAGTAATATAGTGACTAAGCGATAAAATAGTGCCTTACGATGTGTACTACATCACTAAGTGATATAGCGACTAAGCGATAAAATAGTGCCTTACGATGTGCACTACATCACTAAGTAATATAGTGACTAAGCGATAAAATAGTGCCTTAAGATGTGTACTACATATAGGGAAGCTAGTCAAGAAGCTAACTGAAGGAAGAAGTTTGTAGGACAAACACAACTTTGAAGAGGTGACGCATTAGTATTTCTTCTTCATGGTCATGCGAGAACTTATGAATATACTGTGGAAAGGGCTCTTGATGTCTACACTTATGCATCTGGGTATGTGTTGACTGTTGCCTGTTCAGATATAAGGATGAAGTCTCTAGACAGATTATAGATATCATCATTTCTGTATCTGTGTATTCTGCCCAGCTTGCTGATCATTAGTCACCTTGTAGTCAGTTAGGCCCATTCATTCCACATTTCACTGAAGGTAAGAGCAAATAATGATGTACTGTTACCTAAATCCCAGCTCACCGGTGGCAGACATGTGAGCTCATTGTTGTGAGGACACTTGAATCACCCCTCCCTCTGAAAGAAGGGCTCCTATCAGCATTTTGAATGTTGAAAATGCTGAATTTAATGTCATCAAACTGAAACGTTTGAAATCACAGAAGAACGAACTGATGGAACACCGATTTCTTTCCCAGGGAAAGAAATTGGTAGGCCGTCATCGGAGTTTGCTATTTCCTCCACTGTGGTGCAGTCTCGGAGTTGATATAGTTAAGTAGGGGGGGTGTGGGGGGAGAAACCCCCCACTTCTGTTAGTGTTTAAAATATTAAAAAAATGTTTTGATTTTTTTTTTTTGCACGGAACACCGATTTCTTTCTCTGGGAAAGAAATTGATGTTCTGTCAGTTCGCTCTTTTGAGATTTCAAGCATTTCACTTTGATTAAATTGCATTCCACATTTTCAGCATTCGATATGCTGATATAGACCCTGAAAGACAAAACACAAATCAGTCTGTAGGAATCTGATAGTGTGTCTCCAGTCTATCTGCTTCAACCTATTCTTTCTTCATCAAGTGGATCAGATATTGTGGAATATCAAAGGGGACCCTACACACATACACACATCTGAGAATGGATGAGCTATTTTAAGCTATTTGGTCCCATTGCCCCTAATTAAAATTTGGCCTTCTAGGTCATAGTCTGGACTTTCTCAATGCACCAACAAGATAGTCTAAGATGTCATCATGAGGTTCTGTTGGCAGCAAAATAATTCTTCACAGTCCATATGAGGCTGTGAAAGATATCCTTAGATAAATGGCTGTTCTACTGCTTTAGATTTATTTGCCATATAGTGACTCAAAATGTTCCTAAGTTTATATAGGTGTGTGTATATCTATATATATATCTATATCTATCTATCTATCTATATATATATATATATATATATATATATATATATATATATATATATTTATTGGTCCACTTCTAAATCTCAGAACCCATAATACTGATGTTCACATTCTTCAGATGGGCGGCACAGTGGTGCAGTGGTTAACATTGTCGCCTCACAGCAAGAGGTTCTGTGGTTCGATTCTCAGCTGGGGTGCCTTCTGTGTGGAGTTTTCATGTTCTCCCTGTGTTCGCGTGGGTTTCTTCCTGGTACTTCGGTTTCCTCCCACATTCCAAAGACATGCATCTGGAGCATTTCTCCCCGGACCTCCGCTGAAAACAGGCTCTGTGGAACCTAGTCGGACATTCCCGGTCAACAAATGTTAAATAAAAAAAAAAAAATTCAGATGAGAATACTGACAACAGGATCATGAGCAGCTTAAATGTCCTGGGTAAGTAAACGCTTGTTCAACACCAAATGCAAACACACTGGCCAATAAAACAACCACCTTCGTGGGGAGTTATGCCCTCCACACCCCCACAACTATGTATATACCAACTCTAGGATCATACTACAGTGGGGAAAAAGGGCATATTTCTACATGCTGGGCAAGAGTTTATTTGCCCAGAGACACTGGAGCCATTCATGATTCTGTGTTTTTGGTATTTTCATCTCAAGAATGTGAACATCGGTATTATGGGCTCCGAGATTTAGACGTGAACCCATACATATATCTATGTATGTATATACATACAGATACATAAATCCAGTCATTCCTTGCCTGCTTGCCAGCACAGGATTGATTAGAAACAGCATCAAGGTATTAGTAGAAACAAAAGACCCATGAAGTAAAAGTGCAACAGAATTCCTCAGGCATGTTTTCATTATACTAAAGCAATAGTATTCTTATCCACAAATATGCTATAGCAAGAAATGATTGTTTAAAGAGATAGGATGCAGAAGAGCTCAGACACTAAAACACATCACTGCAGCTACAATGCATTGCAATTTATGTGACATTGGGTCAAGCAATGGCTTAGATGTAAACAGCAATGTTATATTTAACATTCCCATCTTGAGGATGGCATTCCTAAGTGTTTCTCCTTGAAAGTGCAGGTAAAATAAAAAGGAAACAAATGGCAAATATTTATAGTGATTCTCAAAACTCACTGCAATGCTATAAAAGAATTTGTGTGGAGTAACTTTAAACCCCCACATTCATGCTATCCATATAACCTGAAAGATAGATTGCTTCATCTCAGTGAAAAGGGAAGGGAGTATGCCAAGGCATGCCAAATTAAGAATTAGTAGATATTCACCATTCAGATAGCTTTCAACATTCAATATCCAACAGCTTAATGGCAACATTAACTAAGAGGCGTCATTGAAATTATTCTCTTAATACTTATAAAATGTTATTTTGTTAAAGTAACATAAATCATTATTAATTATCATGGATGTTATTTAAAAATTTTAGCAGGGAATGCGTGATGGTCCCATTCGTGGTGGGACAGCATGGACATGGACTTTTTAAAACTCAAAATGACCAATGACAACACCTGTAGTCAACAGGAGCACATTTTTGGAGGCACAATCTATCAGTTGCAAATTTATTCTTTATACTCCACTTCTTTATTAAACCACAAATACATAGAATTTTGGGCAATGGCTTTTCAAATTGGCAGTAGCTTCTTGGACTAATGGAAACATAAATTCTTGCCTACAGATCATACTCGCAGTTCCTTCCTTTGACAATAGGATGGGAGGGTGGCCTAATGGTTAAGGTGTTTGCCTTACAAACACAAGGTGCAGGGTTTGAGTCTCACAAGGGATAATTGGCTAGGCTTACAATGGCTCGCAGGGGCAGTTAGCCTAGTACTTAACCTATGAACCTATGAATAATAAATAACCACTGCGTTCACCAGCTGCTTAATCTCATCACTCTCACCTTTCAGTAAATTTAGGGAGTATTAGGGAAGGGGTTTGTTTATCAACCACTGCCCGCATTATTAATAAGCTTGGTGGGTGCCCAAAACATTTATGTATATGTGCATTTTATGGACAGTATGTGCCTACTCATTCAAAACTAATGATTGCATTACAGCACGTTCAGCTCATAATGAAATAAATGTGCTGTCATCATCATTGGCACCCTTTCTTCTGCAACTGTTTAATTTAGTTCCTTCACTAAAATCCCTCTGCATGGCATTTGCAGAATGAGAACCACCGTATCCCTATTGAAGGATATCCATTTTCTTTCTTTAACACAACTGGAAACAAACTGATAAATATTTTATAATTTTCTTTCGAAAGGATTTCCATTTCAGTACTTTTCAGTAGGTATTTCAACAAATAGCTATGAGGCAACAATCTTAGAATATTTAAAAAAATACATTTTCATCCTGCCATCTGTTGTACTTTGTTTCACCGAATATTATACTGTCATAAAACCTCTTCTAAAAGGTGATCTTACAGATCTTTAGTGAAACCCCTTACATGATAGAATTGCATGGCCATGCTGCTTTAAATCTTAGTCAGTTGCGTTAATGCAAGTGCTTACAAAATTTGCTGTCAAAATCTTAATGTTGATAGAGTACAAGCCTTTATTAATATGCATTGTGTTTATTTTTAGCTTCACCAGTTTTCAGTATATTAAAATGTGGCTCACAATATAACCTTCTTCAAGCCACTTCTGAAATATGGCTGCTGACACTTTTGAGATACGGGTAATAACATTTTTCAGCATTCTAAGCATAATGATGACAATCCCATCAAAATATCTGCGTGGACTGAACTGCAGCAAGAATACTGAATAACTCCATATGTGAGATTCAGACATCACTAATCAAAAAATATGGCCCTAAATCCATGATGATTATTATTCCATGCAAGGCAGGGGTTATGATTTAGCTTTGCCTTGTCATAGGAACTGCCCTTAATGGGAACTCTGGAGTTGGGGTATATGCAGTTAGGTACTACAAAGCTGTGGCTAAGCCATGAACTGCATGTATTCTAGTTCAGCATCACAAGTGTGCAGAAGGATACACTTCAATAGAATGCTGTGCAAAACGCATTGCCATCTACATACTGGCCAGCTGAACCAGAATCGGGAAGTCTCCTAGACACCTGCAGGATAGCAACTGAGCTGTCTGGCTCTAGCTTTTTCCTGTGTTGTATCATCTAGTTTTGAGTCTGGGATAAGAATGAATGGATGAGTACAGGGCAATAGTGTCCACTGCTTACGGTGCGGTAGAGACCCCAGTAAATTAATTAAAATAAACACAGTAATAATAATCATAATAATAATAATAATAATAATAATGATGATAATGATAATAATGATAATAATAATAATAATAATGATGATGATAATAATAATAATGATAATAATAATGATAATAATAATACTGATAATAATAATAATAATAATAATAATAATGATGATGATGATAATAATAATAATAATAATGATAATAATAATAATACTGATAATAATAATAATAATGATAATAATAATAATAATAATAATAATAATAATAATGATAATAATAATAATAATAATAATAATAATTATAATAAAGAAACTCAAAAGGTAAAGGACAAATGAAGAAGCACATAAAACTCGCAGGGATTATCAAAGTGAAATGTTTGACTTCAATTTAGTAAACAGACATTGCTTTCTTTAGCAGTTTCTAGTATTTGCCTTGTCACTTATGGAAAGGCCATCACATTAATTCAGAAGATGCATGTGGCAGCTGTCTGTTTAAATGTGTCATCTAAAGTTATGATTTTTAACTCCAAAAAGCTGATTGTACATTCAGACTGAAAAAAAAATCCCATTTCAATCACATACTTTTTTTTCACTTATAATTTTGTAGCGACCAGCCATTGCACTTGCCAGTTGTTTAAGGTGCTGTAAACTCTGGAGTATGCAGCCATTTAACTTTTGTATTTCTCAGTAGTTTTGTCATTAATATGTATTCAGTGTTTCAATCTGCTCCATCTGGAAGCATAAATCTGGCACTTCATTTATTTTTTTGAATGTGTTCGAAACATTTTCTGAAACAAGTATAACTTGCATATGTCTGAAGAGGCCTGACTCATAAAATAATAGTCTGTAACATTACAAAAGATGTACATCTCCTTTTTTGCAAGGCAGACTTTGAATCTAATTGTTCTTTCTCATACTTAAGATTACAAAGATTAAGTGTAGTAATACAGGAGAAAGGTTATGGAACCTCTTTATTAATATATTATCAATATGGACGTAATATAAATCAACAGCGCTCCATTCATTGTCTGAGCCATTTAAGTTAATATCCTTTAGAGTACAAAATATATATCTCAAGGAAATTAAATAAATATAACAAAATTAATGCAAGTATTAACTTTTGCTCTTGAATTTAAAGATCAGACTTATAGCAGTTGCATGGAAGCCCTTAGCAATGCAACTAGTCTTAGCAGATTATAAAGAACTAATGTGATAACACATACTCTGTCTCATCAATGTTAATGGATGACAGCATTGTCTTAGTTGTTCTAGTTTATAAAAAAAGACAGTTAATTACATACACATTAGTGCATGTCTTCCTCTTGTCTGTATGTCTGTCCAGTTGTGTATTTAATTATGCACATCTCCACCATTTAAATGACTCTTTAACCCCCCCCCCAAAAAAATGGCCAGAATAATTCAATGCATTATGAAGGCATAATACCTTAAACACAGTAGTGTATCCAGAATGTGTTTACATAAAGCCTAATTGGGTGTCCTAAAATCTTTACTATTTTACATCAGTCTGCTTAAAAAAAAGACTTGGACTCATAAGCAACAATTATTACTGTTTACATATGGTAAACTCACAGCTGGGTATATAGAATTTAAAAGAAACTAAAATAAGGAACAGACATGTTCCATTAGATTCACTTTATCCTTATATGAATACATAAATTAGAACTATTACAAATTGCTGTATCTTTTAATAAAAAAATAGTAATTTAGTGACAGAGAAACATGCTGAATAAATTATGATATTTATCCTGGAAACTGTTTCTACTTTAATTTAAAAATGTATGGCATATTCTCTGACTCCAGAAATTTCTTTACACTGTACTTGCATTATCTTGCAAAGTAAATGCTCTTTAACTGGAAGTAAACACATGTTGGATCTGCGAGAGACAGTCAGCTCTTCAAATGTAAAATGCAAACAGGGTGTATAGTGAATAGTCCATTTCCTCTTAACCAGTTATTCAATTTAGTGAAAACATTACATTGACAATAACTGTACTAACTGTAAAATTGAAACACATGCCCTGTCACTCTAAATGTACCAATGCCACTATTACACAACAGTTGGGGGGACAATTTTCCTTGTCCAACTCAATGTGATATTGCACTTAACACACACATTGTGCTGTGACAGTCAAGCAGTGATGAGAATTGAGAATGGATGATCAAAGGAGTACTTCAAACAAACAAAATTCACTATAATAGAAAAACTACAAATATTGACTATATGCATTCCAATGCAGGAAATGACTTTGAAAAAATATTAATACTAAAAAAGAAAATTCCATAAAAATATGAAAACAATAACAGAACAAAGCAGATGCAAACTTTTCGACATACTATTGTGGTTTCTGAAAAAAAAATATTCCAAGTGCAGTTTTCATAGGGCTCTGTCCTATACCTCAGACAAGGTACAATACATCATATCTTTTAAAATCAGTAATTGTTTATATTTAAAAATTAACATATCCATCTCATTTTTTGTATTTATTTTTGTTTATTAAACAGTTTATTGCAAATAGAGCCTGCATTATGTTTATAATTTTAGTAGATGCTCATTTTCACACAGATGGTCTATTTGTTTATTCATAATTATGCAATTTCTGCCGATTAGTATTCCAAAATGTGCACGCTGATTGGCCACCCATTGTAAATCCAACTTATACTAATGGAAAAAGGTCCGGTCACCAGGACTTTTTCCATTAGTATAAGTCTTGATTTTTTTTTTTTTTTATTCTGTTAGGTAGCAACGTTGAACGGAAGATCTCCACTGCTGTAATCTCGCTATGTTATATGTTTAACATAGCGAGATATCTTAAAAAAAAAAGCAATGGAGATCTTCCTTTCTCCATTGCTTTTTTAAAGATATCTCGCTATGTTCAACAATAGCTTTAAAAAAGGGAATGGAGCTCTTCCTTTCTCTGTTTCTTTTTTTAAAGATATCTCGCTATGTTAAACTCGTTTAACATAGCGAGATAGCTTTAAAAATCAGCGGAGATCTTCCTTTCTATGTTGCTTCCTCAACACAGCTCTGATGTACTGCATAAGCGTACACATGGGCAGTACATCAGAAAAAGCCCCAGGATAGCAGAAAACAGTGGAAGGGCACCACGCAGGTATTATACAAAGGCATTATTTAAGAAAAGTAAGTTTTTTTCTTAAATAATGTCATTGTGTAATAGCAATAACCCATGTCTGGGTGTGGGTAATGCTAGATTTACCCACGGTTGTCTTTGTTTGGCCACTCGGGCTTTGCCCTCGTGACCAAACCACACCAACCATGGGTAAATCAAGCAATACCCACACCCAGACGTGGGTTATTGCTTAAATACAATGTGAGCCATATTTCATAGACAGGTACATTTATCTTTTTAAAAGCTTTCGTTTTTTTCTATGAAATATTCTAGAGCTAAGTGAAATCAGTCACATTACAAAACTAAAATGAAAAAGTAATAGAATATATCGGGTGTAAATCCATTACAACCTTAAACCACGAGAAATAGTAAAAACAAATAAGATACTGGAACCACGAGTAGCTGTAGACCTTTAATCGCAAGTAAAAACGTTTGCAGCTAACTACTTAATCAAGCAGTTATCCTGTGAAAGTTTTAACTTGTGATTAAAGATCTACAGCTACTCATGGTTCTAGTATCTTATTTGTTTTTACCATTTCACACTACAAAATGCTGATACGTTGTAACATATTCTATTCATAGGATCATAAGAGACTACTAGGCTAACAACTCGGAGGTCATTTCAAGTCTTGTCATTTCATCCCAATGTAATACCATAGAAATGCTAGTCAATACTCAAGATTGCATTTAGTAATGACTGCCCATGTTCAGCAGGGTTGTGGGTGCTATCCCCAGTAAAACTTTATGATGTCCATCCACTTGTCCAGGTTCCTCTTGAACAGTGTCATAGATGTGTTCTGTTTCAGATAAATTGGTAGCCTATTCCAAAGATGTGGCAGTCACTGGGAGATAAATCTGTCCCTCCAGCATGTCCTATTTAAGTTGCAGGTCATATTTAGGTCCCTGGAATGGATAGCCCTAGTTCCACTTGATTTATGGATAAGCAGCAAGTTATTAGATTTGGGTCTGAGATTGCTCTGTAGGCCAGGCAAAAGTCTCCCCTAAGAAGTCTGTATGATACAGAGCGTAGTGACAGGGACTTCACTCGGTCTGTGTAAAGCATGTGCTGGAGTCCCTTGATCTTCTTTGTTAGAAACCTTTGAAGTGTCTTCAATTGCTGCAAGTGCTTTGTGGGGTACATGCCAAACAGGGTGTTATACTCAATTATGGGGTGGATTAGGGCTGACTATAGATGCGATATAACCTCTTTTGCTGTCGAGGCAATGCCTTTACTAATCAAGTGGGCTACGTAGAAAGCCTTCCTTACTACAGTAGACAGATGGTGGTCAAAGTTAAGGTCACATTCAACTTGTGATCCAGGTCCCTTACCATTTCTTGGTTACTTAGGGTATTGTTGTTGATCTGATAGTGTGAAGGGACATTGTTTGTGCCGAAGGGAATGATGGTGCATTTCTTAGCATTCAGTTTGAGTCCGTGACTAAGAAACCAGTCACCGGTCGGTGTGAGACCCGTATGGAGTATACTGATATTATTTGGGGATTCAATAATTGGACCCAGTTTGCAGTTGTCTGCAAACTTGTTCAGCCACAACCTCTTAGTTTTTACCTGAATTTCTGAGAAATATATACCAAACAGTAGGGGGTCCAGCACTGATCCCTGTTCTTTTTTTTTTTTTTTTTTATATTAACTGCATGCTTTTCTTTCAAGACATCATACTGGATCACTAGGATTTTGTCTAAGAATAAACAAAATAAACATACAATGCATTTGTCTACATTTTTTACTCCACAAAGCTTAAATGGTGGATCTGTTTCATTTTATAGCTTCACAAACTGTAGCTAATCAGAATAATATGCATATCATCATGCACATTCATATTAGGCACCATATCTCTCAACTCTACAGATTTTCACAGAATGTTCGGATTTTTGCCTTATATTTTTGGTCTGTTTCTCAGAAAATTGTGTTTTTCTGGTAAATCATTAGATAATTATTGAGGGTTAAAGTTGGAAACTAATGACAGACATTTGAGTTTCAGACATCATACCCTTCAGAAAATTTATGCTAATGCAAAATCTGTTATTCTATCAACTTTCAAAGATTGTAAGAGCAATATTTAAAGAGCAATCCCTGTTTTGGGGCCTTTGTCCTCCCATATTTATGACTTTGTCCAGATTTCTAACTTTGAGAGGTTGAGAGGTATGTGAGGCACATACCTAAATGTTCCCTATATCATATTATGTAGGATTTTGCTGTATGAAGGATATGTGCCAATTTATATAACATTATGTTAAGGAAGCAAATCATTTAAGTTTTAAGTAGACTGAAAGTCTTGAAAGAAAGTGGTGAGCATTCCTATATTTTTGTTACATAAGACAGATGGGAAGTGTTGAATCAGTCTTTACTTGAACTTTTATTTTCACATTTGCTAAAAATGCATATAAGCCTCAGCAACATGTAACGCACCAAAAATTGCCATTGCTACTGATTTCTGAAAATATAAAGCAGTTATAACAACAGCAATTAGATAACATTGAATTATGCAACAAAGGAACATATCCATGTATCATTTAACAATTTAATAGCCAGCACTGGAACTGCTCACCTTCCTTCTGCCTCTAATACAAGCAGTGCTGCATCCCTCCTCTCGCTCTAAACCAAGCACCAAGCTTATGAAGCAGCATGCCACCTCTAACCTCGCAACTCCCCAGACCAAACCATGATAACTTAAAAGGGGTGAACAAAAGAGGGGGACAAGCCAAAACCCTTCTTACTCCACCCACCAGCCTGCTGTTTCTCCCTTTATTATCAATCCTTAATGAGCTCTTACTTAAACATAGATAGATGCACATTGTACAAATCTAAGCCGACATGAATTAAATAAACCCTGTCCTTCCTGTTGCAGCCTGAATACGTCACCAAAATATTATCGATCAATTACATACAGTCCTAGTTCTCATAAAGCCCTGGAAAACCTATAATTCAAGAGTATAGCTCTCATAAGACCTATGAACTTATCAGTCTTTCTCCATACCAACCACAGTATAACTTCCGACCATACTAGTATCATCCCCGGACATCTCTGCCTTAAGCCCTCAACAAGTCACCAACAATTTAATCTATATGCTTCCTCAAAGGGGATCCAAGCCAAATCATTACCCCTCAAAAGACTCACTAAAATGTGAGGAACCCTTAACGTTGCCTGTATCTTTTCAAATTTAGCAATAAACTGCTGCCACCTTAATACCCTAAATCTATTCACTGACATGCTCCACAGTCATTTCTGTAGCCCAAATATGATTTATTCATGTCTTATTCTGCTATCTTTGCCAACCAGAAATTAAATGAATGACCCAATACAGTTTTTTTCCTTCAAAACAAAAAACAAAAATTAACTTACTAAACATACTCAGTTATTTTACATAAGATAAATAAGATTTAGATGATCGATATCCCACTCTTCTGATCATCTCCACTGCCTTACCCTCCTCTGCTAAATCAGACACTCTTCCAATCTGAAATGAATGAGCTGAAAATCTGTCTCTTGCAATACTGAACTTTCAAAAGCCCTCTGCAACAACTGCAACAAACTGCCCTGCCAAAATAAACTTACCATCAGCTGGCCAAACTATAATTTTACCCTCATTTCCACTACACAAGGATTGCAACTGCTTACTCTTGCCTGTAGGCATGCCAACATTGCAATATTTCTGTGGAACACTACCTGTATCCTTTCCTACTTGACCTGACTTCAAACACCACAACTATATAATCACAACAAAACCTGTAATTCATATATCCGTCTACAATAGGTTAGCCAACAACTCCCTCATCGTAAATGCATTAATGTACATAAACACTGCCAGTACTGCCCAGACCGTGTACTCTGACTGGCTTCCTGCCAACTGATTCATCCCTTTCAAAAGTATCCTAAGACATTGTCTAGTCAAAGGAAAATGACCACTGTCCTTCAAACCAGTGGCACTCTCCCAGCCATTCAGCATCCTACCCACTGACCAAAACCTTGTCACATCTCTCAAACAATAGAGCTATTGTTAGTGAGATTATCTAAGTGAACACTGATTAACATAATTGCCTCTTTCCATGTGGAGACTGCCCAGGGCTGAGGAATAATCAACAAGCGTCAGACTACCAATGCACCACACTGCTTCCAGCAAGGCTACTGCTATATCTTTTGCTTCTGGTGCCAGTAATCAAAAACTGGAAAGCCGAATTTAAGAGAGACTTCAGCTACATAGTTCATACGACTTGGCACATGCCTATCCAAAAAAACTAAAATAATTAACAAACTCTGTAATACCAACTTCTGCAAAACCATCAAGACTAAAAGAGACCTACGTAGTTGTATTCAAAGCCATAGCATGCGCCACAACCTCGTTAAAGAGAAAAGAAATATTTATTTATTTATTTAATGCTTGTTGACCAGGAAAGTCTGACTGGGCACAAGTCCTTTTTTCACTGGAGGCCTGGGGGAAAAGGCCCAAACAGAATAAAGATTGTTACAAACAACAAATGATATATAAGCTCATACAGTAGAGGTACATAGAAAGATAGAAAGATAGAAAGATAACTATAGCAGAGAAGGATGGTGGGAAGTAGTTATTTTACTTTGTTTACAAAGGAATGATTAAACTAAGAGAGAAGTGAACTCAGAGTAGGATGTAGTAGAGAAGTTCAGAAAGAAAGAAAAGAAGGAAGAGGCAGAGAGGAATAGACAGGGGATCCGGATAGAGAGAGTGCAGGAGAGGAAAATAGATGGGAAAGAGAGACTCCTATTAGGTTAAATAAGTAAAGATCATATGTGAGGTGTAATGAAGAAAAGCGTATAAAGATGGTGGGGGCAGGTGATATTACCATTCTGTTCCACAACCCTTCCACCCGCATGACTGAAGCTTCCCAGACGGGTATCAGTTCCAAAAAGACATCATCTTTCCTTCATGCATTCATACAGCCACCCCTGCAGCCAACCAGCTGAAAACAGTGTCACCATTAAAATAAGCCCCCCATTCCATGTGGCCCAGATGCATCCATAAACATAAATCACCATGCTTCAACCACTCTTCCTGCCAAAAGGAAACAGCATTAAAACTGACCAAAAAAATTTGTTATAACATTAAATCTTCCTTAACCAACCTGATGACTCTCACTTAATGGCGTTTATTCTTCTCAATTCTCAACAAGTTTGCAACTGACCAGCAAGTCTACCCAGTCCAATTGCCCTACAAGAAAAATTCATCAATCCAAGTAATTCATTAACCTCACTAATTATTATCTGATCTCTACTTTTAACCCTATCAGTCTTACCCCCCCACCCCAGCTTCAGTAATTTGTCCTGCAGCAAAGAAAAATAATCCATGCTGCCATCCACTGTCAAGCCTAAAAATTTCAAAACTGTACTTGGGCCTTCAAGCTTCTCCTCTGCTAATGGCACACCCACCTCTGTGCACATGGTTGTATTGAACCCAGGACCCTGTGCACTAGAGTCAGAGCAATGCACCACTAGGCCAAATCAGCTCTTTGTAAATGTAAAAGCCTGCATAACTGCTACTGCTCCATTCCTCCATCCACTGGTAACCCTCTTTTGCCACATTCAATGTAGTGGTGAACTGAGCTGAATTTCTCAATATTTACTGTTCAAAACCAAACCCATCAAAGGCCAGTTAACTTGCCTGATTGGCAGCTTCAGAGTCCAATTTCACTGACCATGGGTCCTAAAACTAATTTATAAACCATACAGCATCATCCAGGGATGCATAATGCACTTGGATGTTTGATCTGAAAATATAGTCATTAAAAGATTCCTCAAGTTGAATTTCTCCAAGTCTTTTGAATTTCTAGTACCATGATGAGAATGTACCCCATTCCTAAGTCAAAGTATTATTAAAGATCATGACATTAATATTGTTTCAGTCTTTGATGTCTCCTTCTGTAAT
Organism: Protopterus annectens; assembly: GCF_019279795.1. Lineage (NCBI taxonomy): Eukaryota > Metazoa > Chordata > Ceratodontiformes > Protopteridae > Protopterus > Protopterus annectens. The sequence continues at coordinate 548,255,912 of NC_056743.1, read as the reverse complement.
TTATATGGAGTTACATGTATTAGTAGCATATCTAGAAAAGACTGTACATTCTTTTTTATGAGACCCAATGTTCATACTATTATTGGCACTGTCTGGGTATCATTCCGCATGGCTCTCATTTCTGCCTGCAAATCCTGGTATTTTATCACTTTTTGCCTCTCTATACAATAGGACACTGTAATCACTGGGTGTAGCTATTTCAATGATCAATGCCGCATTTATCTTCTTTTCGTGGACTACAATATCAGGTTTTCCAACATCTATTTTTTGAACAGTTGGTAAATGGTGATATCATGTGATATCAACTGCAGCCTTCCCTATAGTGCTTTGTGAATCGTATTTCCAATTCTTCTCAGCTACTTCAATATTATAAAGTTTGCGCAATCCCCAGTACAACAGTCTTGGCATATTATTACGCCTTTCAGTATACAGACCTCTGCCATTAGTGTTATCACACCCAGCAACAAGATTTGTGACTGTTTACAGAACTTGCATTTGTCTATTTCTTCCACATGTTCAACGGACGTTGTAAGCCAACATGTATGTAGTCGTCTATCCAGAGCTATCAAAATAACTTTCCATCTTTTGGCTTAAATTCACCTTTACTTAACCATTCCTGTCTCAGATCCTGATCTACATGAGGTTGTTCCAGGAGACTTCTGTACTTTCAACTATTTTTACACCATTTCCACATTTCTTACCTTCCTATCTGATCCGTCTCCTTATATTCTTCCTGTTGTTTTTTGGCACATTCGGTTGCTGCCTGCTTTTTGCTACTTTTCATTTGATTTCCATTCCTACTTGACACCAATATCCTTCTGCTAAACTAATCAGGAAAGTCATCTTATACTTGTTCTCCTCATATTGGAAAACTTTCACTATGATTGGATCTTGTGAGGTCAGCAGAGATGTATGCAGCCTTATGATCACAGATCTACACATGTAATCACTTTCCAGGACCTCATACTTCCTTCAGAATGAGGGATATATAATCTTGGTATACAGAAATCCCCCTTTGGGAAATGGCAAATGAAAAATCAATCTGTTGTCTCGTCTTAGTCACTAAACCCAAAGGAGAAACCTGAAATCTCTGGAATGGTGGAATTTTGGAAAGGCCCAGAACTCTCACTGCCTCAACTTCTTTGTCTATTAACTTCAGTAAAATTTCTTCTTTCCCTTAACTGATTGCAAATTCCAACACAGTACTTCACTCCCTTCCAACCATGGCTTTAATAGCAAAACCCCTTGCAATTCCCCCAACTAACTCCATAGACACCTCCATATCAGGCAAATCCTCCAATAAGGCTGTCAAAGCCATTACATTAATGGGCTAGTGGGAGAGTTTGCCTTCCAGCACATCCTTCAAAAAATAATGCTCCTGTTTGCCCCCAAAAAATAACCCTACCTCTGAATCTAGGTGGACCTCTGTTTGTATATCTGCAACCATCCTGTGCCAGTAGAGGTGCTTACCCAAATCTCCTTCCTTACACCAGCACTTTGCTTTTGAATAATTCCATCCACAGCCTGAACGCAAATGATGAAATCAACATACTATCCATATATACTTTACTCTCATTGAATGTCCAATATGTCAACGATTTTGCACCTAATCACCCCCAGCTCTACCCTGACTTCTTCAGCTATCCAATATTGTTGCCAACCAAATATCCACATGCCTTATCTCCCACTGAAAAGTCTTATTAACTGCATTCATCTTAGGAAACCTATGATCATACAAAAGCCAAGCATTACCAGCTAACGACCTTTGTTTGTCATGGACAGGAAACAAATATGTCAACAAAGGCTGCACCAGTGATGCATTCTTCTACGAAAATCACAGCCATGTTGTACAAAAAACCTATGGTCCAATTTCCCCAAGTCTGTGCCTTAAACTTCTATGGGTGCCTTTCCCTAGCACAACTAATGCAGTCAACAAATCCTTTGTCCCCAGAGTCTCCAACTTCAATAGTCTCTAAACCCCACCTGCATCAGTTAAATCAAACATCAATATAGTCTTCTTTTCATATCTTTTCCTTAACCCTGACCTCCCTACCAAAAATCCTTGCATCTCCAGTCACTGTCCCTGCTGGAAAAAGTAGCTCACCCAACTCTATTTTCCTATGCAACTTCACTTACCTGTTGTCCCATCGATTTGGCCATTGGTTGCACAGAATCTCCTCCTGCATAATTACCTACCACCCCAGCCTGGATCCTCACATACTGCTCTTCAAACCTGAGCAACACATGTAACCTGCTGCACTCCAGATTCACTAAACCTCTCAATGGCTTTCCTACCATATCACCCTGGCTCCACCAGGCACTAAAACAAATTCTGCATTCACCCTATTACCTCCAGTCAGCTGGTTCTCCACCTCTGCCACTCCACTGGCCCCCTTCTTTCATGTTCCTGTGGTCTTCCTGGATCATTTTCCTAACAGCATCAGTCAGCTGCTGCTCAGTCTCTTCATGCTTTCTATGACTTCTCAAATGCTGACCTGCAGCTACTTTTGTTTGAGATTCTGCTTATTTGAACAACTCTTCTGCCTGTGACACTATTTGTGCCCATCACTGCTTCAGGGACCTGACCTCAAACATCTATAAAACAGAACAGTGTCAATTACCATCCCCATATTATTACCCTGTTCTAGACACTGTGGCTATACTCCCTACCCCCATGTAGCCTTGAGTGATAACCATAAGGACTCCTACCAAGCCCCACAATTAAGAATCTGAGCCACATACCCAAACTGTAATCCTATACAAACATACCTACCCAAGATATGCTTTGATGCTGTTATTAAAGTAAACTGCAAAAAAAAAAAAAGAATTGTCAAATTAACATGCATTTGATAAATGGTAAGTCTGTTAGAATACTAAAGTGCAATTTTACCAGGTAATAAGTCTGTTTATCAACCATTTTCACTGTCATGCCAAGAAGTGCTATATTCCTCAAAGACCTGCCTCAAACTTTTTCATGAAATATATATGGTTAAGTAATAAGGATGTATAATTGTTTCTTGCACTTGAAACTGTCTCAGAATGGAACATCATCCTTTCATTCACCTTACAAAATATGCCATCAATAACCTACACCAAGCCACATGTAAAGAATCTCAGACATGGCACTCAACCATTTTCTCCAAAAGTGAGGAACGCAACACTGCATAACACAAACCAACTGTCCAACATGGAACACTTATTAAGTGCTTGCCAACCCCTATTAGAAAGTACCCAGTGATTAAACAATGAAGTATTAGTCCAAAAAATGCAAGGAGACTTGACCATAATGTCAACTAGGCATTCATTGTACACAGCTGTGTGAAATGAATAAAAGCAGTTTATTATACCAAACCAGAGATGGGATCCTAGCTGGCTGTGTGCTCTGTAATGAAGGACAACTAGTTCATACAATGACCTGACTCCCATACCTTAGATACCTGTAAGAAACAATTACACTTAAGTGCCATTACACACATCCTCCAAACCCTCAAGACAGCATCCTTCCATCCCAACTCTTCATACGGTGACCAGATCGTTCCCCCAATGTCCAGATGAGCAAGGTAAATCAGTAAGAACTTATCTCATACTCAAGCAATAATAACGGGAATCTTTCAGCCAAAAATCACATTGGACTAGCTACTCTGAGTAGCCTGTAAGCATATGGAATTCTCTCCATACCACTCATAGATTTTTGCCTCATATCTTTGGTCAGTGCCTCATAAAATGTGTGGTTTTCTGACAAATCATTGATGATTGAAGTAACTAAATAATGACATAAATTTCAGTTTCAGAAAAAGAATGCTAATACAAAACCTGCTATCCTATCTTCCTTCTAAGTTTATAACAGCAATACGTAAAATCTGTCCATATTTTGGAGCCTTTGTTCCCCCATTAGATTAGACTTTGCAAGATTTCTTGCACTAAGAGATTGAGAGGTATTATGCTCTCATTTTGCCACTGCCCTCTCTACTAAGTTTATGATGTTTATACAGAACAACAAGCACAAAAAAAAAAAAATTAACTAACATATAACCACAACTGCACAAAAATCAAAGGTGTATGCAAAAACCGAAAACCCTACTGTTGGCTTACCTGTCCATGTCAGGTTTTCTATTCCTATCAAAGGAGAAAAAACATGCAAACTAATGTTTTACAACAGATTATGTGCCATAACTCTCAACCTGGTAGTTCAAGAAATCTGAACAAAGCCTAAAATAATGGGTGGACAAAGAACCTGCAATAGAGACAAATTTTAAATGTTGCTATTGTAAACTTAGAAACTTGCTAGAATAACAGATTTGTGTTATCATGCAATTTTTGAAATATATGAAGTTTAAAACCCAAATGTCTGTCATTACTTAATGACTTCAATATTCAGTGATTTCCCAGAAAACCACAAATTTTGTGAGGAACAAACCAAAAACATGAGGCAGAAATCTGTCTATTCTAACAAAATCTAGACAGTTGAGAGGTACATGCACTGTGAAATTGACATATGCAGAATAAAACGAAAATGTTACAAGGTGTCTACCTCAATGTAGTCTCACTTAATTTCTGACCAACATGATTCCTGTAAAAAAGGGGGAAAGCCAACCCTATCCAACCAACTTTGTGCACATATGTAGACAAGTTATAAATGGCATTTATTAAAATCCAAGTGATTTGTTAATAATAAGTCACCATAGAACAATGTTGATTGACACCTGACCTTCACTTACTAAGTTGATGGAGAGAGCAATACCATGCATGCCTTACTACGTGACATCCACTAGATTACCCTTGTACACCAAAGTAGCTCCAAACAGAACCCCACCCTTAATTTCTGCCTGGTGACACCATTACCAACCATGTTGCATGTGCTTGCTGAACAAACCACCTGTTGTAAAAACAAGTCAGAAAACGGGCTTGTCTCCATCTCTGAACACTACATATTATGCTGCCACAAAAGTTGCAACAATCATTCACTCATAGAACCATTTAACAACTCAAATTGTACACTCCTGTCCACACAACAGACAGCACCTCCTACATTAAAATCCACCTTCAACAATAAATAGCTCAGGAGACCACTTACTGCTTCCTATTGCCTGGCAAGCAAAAGGAACCAACTTTCTCTCAGCTTTCAAGGTTTGTCTTTTTTAATTATTATTTTTGCATACCATTACTATTCTTTTTGATTCCAGAATTTAGCTAACCTTGCATGTAATCTGACCGCCACCATCCATCTAGAACAAGCAAAAGACTACTTACCTCCTATCCTGCTACCTACCAGCCTCAAGACTTTCCTGGTTGCTTTGGGCATGGATGAGCACACAAATGAGTGAATCTCTTCTTAAAGTTGAACAAAAAGCTTAGAAACACCCCACCCTCTATCTACCTCACTTCCTATCAACTTCACGTTACTTCCTCAAAATACTTAACTGCTTTCTACCTTATCACAACCTAATGCTAATAAACACATTGAGTTTAACAATTTCTACCTGCCCTATCTTTAGCCCCATGACATTTTACTGGACAAATATGCCTGCAAGCAATTTATATTTATATGAGATTCAGTAAAATTAAAATGCTGAAAAATATCACTAAGCATTAATTTACATAATTTCTCCAAGCATCGAACTATGTAGTTTTCATCTTTTTTCTTGCATTTGATGTAATTTGATATGCAGATTTCATTTATTTGAATTAAAAAGAACTCATGAATGACAGGTCTTTTTTACCCATACCAAGCTTCAGAACAACTACAAATAAATATTTAATGTGTGAGAGTCATTCCTATACAAATATAGTCATTCTAGAGCTAAAATATGTATGTATGTATATGTGTGTGTGTGTGTGTGTGTGTGTGTGTGTGTGTGTGTGTGTGTGTGTGTGTGTGTGTGTGTGTGTGTGTGTGTGTGTGTGTGTGTGTGTGTGTGTGCGCATGTCCATATATAATTTAAAACCAATATGCCGGAATATTCTTTCAAGTGCTCCTTCCTCTCGTTGCTCTGACTGGCTAAATTCATTCCCTGGCAATGATAAAACACTATATAAGAGACAAACAAATTCTATGAGTGCAGGATGTCAGTTTCTAAGCCAGGAAAGCCAAATAGCTTAATTTCACAATTTTTTGAATAGTATGAGTTTTTTTATCAGTGCTGATATATGAAAAATAGCTGATTATATCCGCCGGTTTTCCCTGCTTTCAAATTTCTTATAGCAACTTACATGAACTTATACTACATTTTATTGCACTGAGAAACATATTATAGTCAATAACATTCTACAAGGCAGTCATATACTCTCTTAAGCAAACGTAAAAAGAAAGTCTCAGCAGTAACTCCATAATTTACCTAGAAGGCTTTTTAGCATCTGCATCATAAATCTATCTCAAAGAAAAATAATAAGTAAACCCTTTGTTAAAATTCAGAAAATATTCTGTTTTGTGAACTTTCATTTAAAATGGGCTATAAGACTGGGGCACTTACAGTATTTAAGAACTACTCTCACTCAATGAAACATTGAGATTCACCTAAAATTCAGAAATTGATTTAAATCACTGAATTTACAGGTGTGGAAATGCTACATATAATTCATGCCAGCTTCAGCATGATTTCACTGAACAAGAAAACTAAATAGTATTGCAAACATAAACAAACGAGAAATAGCCTACAGAAACAAAAGCAGTAAGAATACACATAAAAATACTTGCAGTGCATTACCCTCACAAACACAAATACACTGCTAGCATACACACACACACACACACACACACACACACACACACACACACACACACACACACACACACACACACACACACACACACACACACACAAACTTATACCAAACCACAAACTGTAATCCAAACAAAAGCCAATTCAAAACAAAGTACTTTAAATACTATTTTTCAGGGGGGGGGGCTAAGCACCCCTGTACCTTCCAGGTGGGGGCTGTGCCCCCCATACCCCCTACTTAAATATACTAACTCAGATATTGCACTACAGTAGGGAAAAGGATACATTTCCTTATTCCCACTGTAATGCGCGTCAGAGAACCGGCTTTTGCAAAAGTGCACTGTCGATGTACTGCACTTTCGCTTAAGTTCGATCTTCTGTTTGTCAAAAAAGTGTGTTTTCAACAAAGAGAAGTAGACCCATATATATATACTATATATATATATATATATATATATATATATATATATATATATATATATATATATATATATATATATATATATATATAAAAAACAAAAGTTACTCAAGTTAAGTAATACAGAAAAAGACAAATACAAATGGTTCCCTATTGAAATGTTGGCACATAAAATGCCGAATGCAGACAAGCCGAATAACAAATATTGAAAATAAAGGAAAGGAGAGAATCTCAAATATTGCTCTTCTCCTTTAAACGTCTTTATTTCTAGGGGAAGCCCCTTTTACCCCATGATGTATGTGGGAGAACCCACCATACTTCCAAACTTACATATACAATTTCTGAGATCTCCATATCTCAGTAAAAAGGCAATATCCAGGAAACTGCCATCTCAGACTTATTATATGTAAGTCCATTTTTTTCAGCCATGTGTTTCAGGACTCTCCATAGCAGGTCCTGACATTTAAAATGGATACCAATATAAACTTAATAACAGAAATAATCTCATTCCACTTCTCTGAGTCCCACAAGACATGTCACAGATAAATCCTTTCCACACATACAGAAGGATCAGCTAGCACAGCATGCAGTCCTTCTAGGATGTTCTATTACCCAGTGAAATACTGCATAGTTAACTACTATTTCTAATAAAGACAGCAGCGACAAGCATTCTCTATAGTTTTGAATAATCCATTCTTTGTAATAAAAAAATGAAACAAAACAAAAAAAAACAGGCTTATAATATAAGGCAAAATGATGTACACTAAATATATATGATATAGTCATGCACACACACACACATATATATTTATATATATATATATATATATATATATATATATATATATATGTATGTAGTACATGTGATATGTCATACTCTAAGATTGCTAGCATTTAATTTATATTGGTTCGGTTAGTATGCCACACATGAAGAATGGAAGCTAAAGTTCATACTGACAATTACCTTAAAGGCGACCTTAAATTAACTGTTGTTAATGTCAGAAACACTGCTATTTAAAACACTGCAAAATGGCAAGGCATTCTTGATCCACAAGTTAAACATACCTGGCTATATTTAGCTTACAAAACCTTTTCTTGACAGGCCTACAAGCAGTTCTGTAAAAATAATAGTTTTTGAAGCGCTAACAGCTAAACTCATTTGGATACAAATATTTTTAGTAGCAAAGGAACATAACTGTTATTTTATAATAAGTTATTTTTAGTACTACGAGATCATAAGATTGAAGTAGTTATTTAGAGAGCAACATTTTATATTAGGGATGTACTGAATGCATCTAGATATTTATCACAGAGGATTAAGGCTGTAAACTCATGAGTAGCTCTATTGTATAGGTCCATGTTTAATTCTATGAGCCTCCATTTGTATATTATGTTACTGTGAGCATTTCACTTAACAAGAGAGTGTTCCCAAGATGTTGGCAAAAGGAGTCTTATTCTTACTGGTTTAATGTTAACAGATGAGATTTTGCCAATGGTTGTCAAGGGACTAAAACAGTAACTTATTATAGGTGCACATGTCATTAGAATATATAAATAAACATTCTAAATCAGTAGCCAAGACAAAATGGGAAAGGAAATATGCAAATTAAACTATGTTGAAGTCAGACTGTGTTGATTAAACTGGAATTACTTGGCAGGACAAAAGTTGTTTTAATACTTCCAACACACAATTTTCAAACTGGTAGGCTACCTAGTTTGCTTGGCAAACAATATTGTCGTTGAAACTTCATTTTGCTGTTGTTAAGATGAAGGACATTATAGCAATAACCCATGCCTGGGTGTGGGTAATGCTGGATTTACCCACGGTGGTTGGTGGGGTGTGGTCAGGCGATAAGCCCAAACAACCACATGGTAAACATTGGCACCCCAGCATTACCCCAATTATTGTTTAATGACATTATTTAAGAAAAGAAATAATTACTTTTCTTAAATAATGGCATTGTATAATGCCTCTTTACTGCCCTTCCTGTCTGGTATTCTGCGGCGGTTCTGATGTACTGCGCGCGCCGCGCAGGTAAACGCAAGATCTCCATTGTTTTTACTGTCTCTCTATGTTAAATGGGTTTAACATATTAAAATAAGCAATGGATATCTCCGTTGTCTCGCTATGTTAAACCCATTTAATATAGCGAGACAAAGGAGTTTAACATAGCGAGACAGCTTTAAAAAGCAACGGAGATCTCCGTTGATTTTTAAACCTGTGTCGCTATGTTAAACTCTTTTAACATAGTGAGACAGTGTTTTTATATTAAAAAAGTCCGGCATGCTGGTTGGGATGGCCAATCAGCGTGCACGTTTTAGGGGAGGAATTGTATAATATACAATGAAACCCATTTTGATGTTATATGTTCAAGTTGGAATAAACATTTAAATTTTCATGAAATAATTATATTTAAAAGTTATGGAAGTTTTTTTTCTAATTTACCGTTAGCATGAAGGTTTCAGAAATGGTATAAATAAAAATGTGATAAAGAAACAGCAGAAGTGTGCAGTCATTATGTTATTGAAAATGACCTGTGAATAGGTGATGTTAACGATTACAGCTGCACTTCACCTGTAAGATCATACAACACCTCCCTGCATTTACCCTTATCACTGTCAACAGTTACTGGTAGCCGACAATGAAACACTACCTCTGATACTCATAGTTTTCAAGCATATTCAGGTAAGCCCCAGATATCCCAAACAGACCTTTTTCAGTATTTTTTGTCTCAAACACTATTGCTACCTTCCTCTCCTACAAACTACTAAAGTTAATACTCATAAGCAGTTACGAGTAAGAGTGATCGATGAGCAAAAAATCCCAACACTGCTTCAGCCAAGCTGAAATGCTTATTGTGTAATATCTTGAACATGCTGTAGTACAGGTCCAAGAGATATGTAAGTGACCTAATAGGGACACACCATTGTTTCAGTACATGCCTTCTGAATGTATGTAAGTAACTTAATAGGGACACACCATTTTTTCATTACATGCCTTCTGAATGTATGCAAGTGACCTAATAGGGACACACCATTGTTTCAGTACATGCCTTCTGAATGTATGTAAGTAACTTAATAGGGACACACCATTGTTTCAGTACATGCCTTCTGAATGTATGTAAGTGACCTAATAGGGACACACCATTGTTTCAGTACATGCCTTCTGAATGTATGTAAGTAACTTAATAGGGACACACCATTGTTTCATTACATGCCTTCTGAATGTATGCAAGTGACCTAATAGGGACACACCATTGTTTCAGTACATGCCTTCTGAATGTATGTAAGTAACTTAATAGGGACACACCATTGTTTCAGTACATTCCTTCTGCATGTATGTAAGTGACCTAATAGGGACACACCATTGTTTCAGTACATGCCTTCTGAATGTATGTAAGTGACCTAATAGGGACACACCATTGTTGCAGTACATGTCTTCTGAATGTCCATGACTTTGTACTTATTACTTTTTAAGTCTATACTGGTACATTCTAACCAATACAATCAAACTCTGGGTTTGATAACCTTTGAATGCTCAGAGAGAAATATGGATAGAAACAAGCAATCAAGGTTATATGTTTCTCAAAGAAATTGTTTGGGAAGTACTGAATCAGAAATTGTCAAAGAAGAAAGGATATTTTTTGTCATCAAATTCTCCCAGTTTTCTCAGATTCTAAGTATCAAAATAGTTTCTGGTGATGATAGAGTTTTCATATGGCAGATACCCCAATTTAAAAGAGATTTTGAGCACAAGGTACAGTTTGGGAAATAATTCAAAAATGGGAACATTCAGATGTGGCAAGTGTAAAGTTTGCAGCAAAGTAAAGAATTTAGATGGAACTAAGATCAACAATGTTAACTATAAAGCCTTAGAATATTTTGATTGTAATTCGGTGGGGGTAGTGTACATTATAGGCTGTGGTTGTAGCAAACAAAAATGGTATATAGGTCAAACCAGTAGAAAGGTGAAACTTAGAATCATGGAACATTTGGGTGACATTAAGCACAAAAGATTGGAGAGTCCTGTGGCCAAACATTTTTTGGATTATCATAAGGGGGTTCCTGAAGGATTCATTTATTGTGTGTTAGGCAGACCAAAAAATTTAGCTGATGATGCAGGATTTCATAATAAATTATTAGAAATGGAATCCAGATTCATTTTGAATTATAGAACTCACTTTCCCAATGGCATGAATATTGAAATATGAACCATTGTGTTAAAAGTAATTTAAGATTTTTTCAAGGCAACCATTGCTGGGTACATAATATAAGAGTTTATTTAGACATCAAGTGTTTATTAAAACATAAAATTTTTTCAAAGGAATGTAATGTTTGTTGTATAGAATATTTCTAATATTTTTCACATATAAAAGCATCTAAAGGTTTGGAATGGAATGGAATTTATAACACTATATGTGATAAATTATACAACAAAATATTTTTATATTTTTTAATGTTTAATAGTATATTATTATACAACAAAATATTTTTATATTTTTTAATGTTTAATAGTATATTCATAACAGTTAAAAACAATGTATTTAGCAACATTTTAGATATCATGATGGTAGGTTTATTCTTATTCATTAATTGGTTGTTAGATTGTTTGATTAAGCAATTAAGTATGCTAAATTGATTTTGAAATGGATATAAAAGGTGTGGTGGTATGTACGATGAATGTATTCCTTGAGAATACCAGAATGAAATAAAGAAGACTATTACACCATCTACAGTCAGTGCTTACGTTGTGTTCCAGCGTATTTTACTACTAAGTATTTTCTAGTGTATTATATTTTTCAATACAATCAAACTCCTCAGGCTGCAGACCTGCAATGTTTTGCTCTTTTTATGATCCCATCAGTGGAACATAAATGAATTGCTTGTCTATACCTTGGAAACTCAAAGCTTAAATCCATGCTGCTGTCCAAAAAGATTAAGGTGTCTGCATAATGTCCCAATTAACATCCAAACCAAGGGTAAGTAGGTCACAAGGACAGATATTTTTTCTAGCACACATCTTTATTTAGCTAACTATTCATCTATATGTGTACTTGACAATACCAGAGCACCTAAACCGTGAACTTTAAAATCTCATTTCAGAAAGATCGAATGTCAAAACACTGAATGATTAAATAAATGAATAGACAAATAAATATGAAAAAAACAAAACAAAAAAAAAATACAATAACAAATAATGTTTTTTTTGCATGAGGGCAAGCTCCCTGCATCTAGCCCCCACACCCCACTGCTAATTAGTTATACCAACTCTGATATCACAAATCAGTGTAGTAAGGGCAAATCCTGATTCCCTACTACTCCATGACCTTCCACAATGTGGTGCTGGCAGATTCGATCAAATGATTCTGTGATAAATTCTGCTGACGTTGCACATGTTCGAAGTTAGGAATGTTCAAGAAGCTATATGGCTGCCATACTGCCGTATATACCAAATATATGCAGGTGGTGTATGGAACACACTTTTTTTCATTTAGTGTATTTTCACCAACATTTCTGCAACAATGGATTCAATATAGTTAAGTATGGAGAAAAGAGGAGGGTGCCGAGCAACTTGTACCACCTTGTAATCTCTTTCAATTTGGTTTATGTCAGTTAGCTTTACAGCTCTCAAATTTATTGATTCAAGTTTTGTGTCCTTAATAGTTGCCTCAAAGTATAATTCTGGCAATGAGATGTAGAGAGTTACATGAAAAATAAATGATATAAATGCAATCTAAAACGTTTCTGTCCACTTGGTGACCTTGAACTCGGTGGTTGATCTGTCATAGGAATGCCTTGAAGCCATATTAGAATTAGAGCAAACCAACAGGATTAATAAATGCAGGTGGTCTGTAGCAAAGTTAGAAGTGTTTGAGGTCTCTGATCAAGATCAGAAGCCTCCATAACACAAAAGGATGAAAAAGGGATTTTTAGCAAGATAAACATTGTTTATACTACTGTGTGGTTAACTGGCAGGGAGCACAGAGCAAGTTTGATGTAAACATGTATTATTTCATGATTAAAATTGGCTACTGTAACTAAAGCTGGTCTATATACTCAAACTATATCAAATTTTCACTATAATCAAGAATAAATTGGAATTTTAATCTGGCAGAAGTGTCATTGGTCATTAAGGTTATTCACCTTTTTACATTAACCTTCTGACTTGTAAACTATGGAGACTACATTTTAATTTCTTTGATTCACTTTTTAATTTAGGGTATTTTCTTTTCTCCAACATTTGCACAACCATGGATTCTTTATAATTAAGTGTGGAGCTGTAAGTAGGGTGCAGAGGGACTTTTAACAACCGAAAAACTCTTCATTTTATGTTTCTTATAGTCAGCATTACAGCTCTGGTATTTATTGATTCAAGTTTTCTGTTCTTAATATTTGCCTCAGGTTATAGTTATGGGCAATTAGAAATAGAGAGTTACAGGAAAAATAAAAGATACAAACAAGATCTAAAACTTTTCTGATCACTTGGTGACCTTAAGTCCTGTGTTTCATCTGTCATAGGAAAGCTTTGAAGCCATATTACAATTAGGCCAATCCAACAGGTTTAAAAGTTTCAGGTGGTCTGTAACAAAGTTAGAAGTGTCTGAGATCTCAGATCAAGATCAGAGGCCTCCATAACAGATAAGAGGAGAGCTGGTTCTCAGCAAATAAACATTGGCGATACTACCATGTGGTTAGTAACCAATGAGCAGAGAGCAGCTTTACCATAAACATGTAATATGGCATAGTTAAAAATTGGTTCCTGTAACTGAAGCTGATCTATATACTTAGAACTTATATATTTTTTCATTATAATCAAAAACAAATTGGAATTTTAATACGGTAAGAGTGCAGTTGATCATTACGTTTATTCACTCTATTACATTATTTAACCTTCTGACTTGTTCATAGGTGTTTACTAGGCTAACAACCACAAGGGCCTTTTTAAGCCTAGCCATGCATCTCAAATCTTTGACAAGTTCTCATGCCCTTGATAGGTGTAAACCAGGGCTTGGGAGGTGAAACCATTACAGACAGGTGCCTGGGGAGATGAACCATTTACAGATTGCTTGTGTCCCATAAGTACAGAACTGGGAATGAACTCCATGTTCCTCATCCAATTTTTCAAGTTAAACTTGATAGGCAGCCTGTTCCAGAGACTACATTTTAAATTCTTCTTGCATATTTTAACAACAATAACAAAAAAAAAATAAAATATATTTGTAATAAGAATAACAAAATATAATAGCAAGTTGTGTTGTTTGGAAAGAAAATAACTTTGAGATGGAAAAGGAGGATTCAAAATGAGAGATGGAGACTTAGGAAATTGTTTCATACGGTACTTCAAGAGGAAGGTCAAGTTGAATATATGTGGAAGTGAATAGCTTCATTCATTTTATTTTACTCTCAGACAGAACAATACGTGATTGTGAAGTGGACCAAAGCAATATAAGCACACATGGTGCAGGATTTTAGAGCATGAAGAACAACCAACCCTGCATACATAGTAACACTAGCAGGGCAGAATTATAAGAATAAATAAGTTCATTTGGCTTTTGCTTGAACTTCCAGATCTCCGCCAATGTACAGGGTTGGATGAAACTATGACACTGTCTTTAAACAGACTGAAACAAGTCAATTATTTCTTATTAATTATTAACATTTCATCTGATCTTATACTTACTGTGGCACTATCCCTGTTTAATTTTATATAGAGTCTACACACATGATCATTTTTTTTGTAATGACAATTAAAAAGAATGACACCTCTACATTTAACTATTATCTCTGGAGGCTAGAATTCTAAGAATTAAAAAAAAAAAGGAATAGAGCCTGCAAGGTTTTCAGACAAACTAAGGCATTCATTGTAATGATATAGAAGAATGCAATGTGGAAAAGGCGCAAGTATATCTCAAGTGTGAAGAAGGATTCTACGTTAAGCCAGCTTTAATATGAGTCAAAGAAGATGTTTAAATTGATTTTGAAGACAGGTGGGTGTTGTCAATAAAGGGGCTCATGCACCATGGCAGAATGAATTTTGCATCATTCAAGGAGAATCAGACTGTTGTATTTGATGGGTTTCCTACAGGATTTAATGTAAACAGCAGATATAGCCACTTCCATTATAAATGGAGGAGTTCATTTTGGTACTTAACCCAACAGTAGAGAGTACAGTAGAAACATTGGTGGGACAGAAAAGGGAAACCATGTTTCCTGTAGAAGTAATAGAAGGCATGGGACAGCTGCAGTCATGCTAAATGAGGATGAATCAGAATATACATTTTCTGTGCCAGGTAATGGAACATCTAGCAGGATTGATTTTTGGGTTGTATCAATAGGCTTGCTTCTAAGATGTTATCTTAGGCTTTGACCTTGCAGTTTATCTAACCACGATGGGCTTTCATAAAGTATACCTCCGGTGGACAGATGTGATCCCATTATACTTTACGATAAGAAATATGTTGACTCTATTAAGAAGGAGAAAAAAAAATGCTCATAATATGAACCTAAAATATTACACTGATCTAAACATGGTGAGAAAGTATGAACACCTCCATTGAGCTTGTCTAAGGCCATATTGCACAAAAAAGGAGACACAAGTGTAAGTGAGCTGCCAGCTATGGTCAGCAGGATATTGACAGACTGTACTAGATCCAACATTACAGATAACATATTAGTGAAAGAATATAGCCAGGATAGAGTACAAAGGGTGAATTCTTCACAACTCTAAATATACTTGTTCATACCTTTAGGGGTGGGACATGGGTAAAACACATGAATATTTTTTTGATGTACAGCCCTAGACGAAGAAGGACCCACACTTAAATAGCAGTTATGAAAATAAGGGCAATATGCAACACTCTCAGTCCTCAATAAGGGAGAAATTTTGGCATTATTATACAACTCTTTATGCTGAGATTAGAACATGTAACAACAAATGCAGGGAGGCATGTTGTAATTTCCTGGTTAAGATAGGTTTGCTTGGAATTAAAGAAAAATACAAGAGGCAATTGATGTGCTCATAACTCAAGATTAAGGGAAAGCAATGGTATTGTTCATCTCATCTGTTAATGCACCTGACACAAATGGTCTACATGCCTTAGTGCATAGTACTTTTTCCACAGGAAATTATACTTTGATGGTGTAGGTCATATATTGATACGAACGTTACAGGCACCTTACCATTGTCTTTGAAGGAATAAAGGACTCATGATAATATCCAAACTACTTATTATACTATAGTGAGGGGGATTATCATTCAATATCAGTTGTAAAGATGGATGTCAAGATATGCGTTCCAACACTGGCCAGCCACTTACAGCCGTTTCTTGCTTATTTATTAATCACAACCAGACTGATTTTTTTTAAAGTCATTCTACAGATGAAGATTTGATTTCACTTTTGTATATATTGAGAAGCTCACCAATAAACATGCACTGGTGATCCTGATCCATTTGTAACAAAGACTTCTCATCTCACTTCCTATCTCTTCCTCTTATTTTGTATTAGTTTATCAACCTTTGATGTAGTGCCTTGTATTTTACTTAGGTCATCTTCTTCTGAAGACTGCTCCTGCTTCTTTTGTTGCGATCTCCACTATCTGTGTATCTGTGCATATTCTGTAGCCTGTCACTTCTGTTCCTTCACCATGTGATTGACGAGCCTTTCTAGTGCTTCTTGCCTTTAGTGCAAGATCAGCTCCAGCACTTTTTTTAGCTCACCCAACATCCAAGTGGGGATGCTCATTGATGACTGTTCCATAGTGTCTCTTCTCACCTTCCGAGTTCAAGTCCCTTTTCTACGCTGACCAGTCTATAAAATACTTTTCCAAATCTTTAGCTCATATTTCATTACTGCTGTAAACTTAGATCTCAAAACATTGTCATTAATTCAATGTACATGGGCTATAAAGGGAATATGAACTCATTTTAATTGAATGGAAGACAAGGCATATTCTTGATAAACCCTTGCATTATATTAATTCTTCATATAAATACCTCTGGTAATTCTGAAATGAAGAGGCCAATAATTACGCTGTTAGTTTCAACTAACCTGTAAGTTAACTAGAATCACTCTGAGCATATGAGTGTCAACTATCAACTGTCCACAGTGTGCTGAAAGGGATCATTGAAAGCTGCAAACATTGGCCATCCTATTTAATTTTTCAGTTCAGCATAGTAGTTAAATTGGCCCTAGGTATGTGTGCATGCATGTGTGTGCCTTCTGTGGAAGGTTGGGTGCCGGGCTGGCAACTTGACACCGTAAAACTCCCCTGCCAATCATGAGTGGACAGGTGATCTGCTGTGGCAACCCCTAACCAGGAAAAAATCCGAAAGAAGAAGAAGAAGATAGTAGTTAAATCAAAGTTGTGGTTGTCTGTCTTCCATATATGCATCCACAAAACTGTAATTTTCTTGATCAGAACATAGGAAAGTAATACACATTTAATAGACAGAAGGCTGACTGTTATGATATGTCCAATGATATGAAGCAATAACAAGAATAAAACTCTAAATATGTACATCTTTTTATTTGTTATTTGCAGAGAAGTATGAAATAGTTTTAAGGGGACTGGCACAATGCTTAAGGTGTTTTCTTCACAAATACAAAACTCAGGATTTGATTCTTACCTTTGGTTACTCTTTGGTTATTGGCTAGGTATATAATGGACTGTAAACTGATGGTCAAGTATTTAACCATGATAACTGGTCTCCAGATCATTTCTTGGCTGAGGTGATTTCTGTAGAAAGTTTGGTTATTGGCATAATTTCTACATTTATTTTTTGGTAAGGGGTCTACTCTTCTCCTGTACCCCAGAGATATGAAGTGTACTTCAACAAATTATTCAAAAATGTTTGCACAGTGAGTGAGTGATGTATTGGCATCCTCTCCAAGATATGTTTCTCTGCATTGCGACTAGACATTGTTGGCATAAGCTCCAGCTCCTCCCCAGTCATATATTCATAGGTAAGTACTAGGCAAGTTGCCCTTGCAAGCCATTTTAAGCCTAGTAAATTTCCCTTTTTGTGCTCAATAACTGGGATCATACCATAGGTAATTTGAGTGACTCATGTAAGAGATAAAACATTTAGGAGCTGCATCTATTTATCAGTAGTACAGTGTGTGGTTCTGCGGTAAATTTTGTGCTTCCCATCCATAGATTCAAGTTGCACTTGAATATCGACAGGGATAAACTTTGTTTTATGCTGGTGGGGAGTCTGTTAATGAGCAGCTGTACCCTCTGCAAGATGTACCTGTCCCTCCAAACCATTCTGTTGAGGTTACAGAAGAGATTTAGAGCAGGTAAAAGCTGCAGTCTCTAAAGCCAAAAACACAGCATTCATGGGACCAGACAATATCCCAGGTTGCATTTTACATGAACTTCAGAATGAATTGGCACCCATCTAAGCACCATATTCAATCATAGCCTCACATCAAGCTTTGTGCCCACTGAATAGTGCACAGCAACAGTTATCACACTCCACAAAGGAGCAGCCACTACTGATCCTGGTAACTATCGCCCTACTAGCCTGGTTTGTAAGGCCATGGAATGTATCATCATGGAACTCACAAACAAAGACATTGGTAACCTCCAAACTCTGGACCCCACCCAGTTTGGGTTTGTGAAAGGCAGATCATTCCTCCTGAACCTGATTGACTTCTTTGAGGTAATCTCCAAAGCCGTAGACAAGGATAAGGTGGCTCACAGAGCCTATCTTGACCTCGCCATGACTTTCAACACCATCACCCATTCTGGAATTATAGTTAAACTCACAAAACTAGGTATAAATCCCTACATCACAAGATGGGTTGCCAACTGGCTCACTGACAGAACCCACACTGTAAAAGTTGTAGACTCCAAATCTGACTTCAAACCAGTGACAAGTGGAGTACCACAGGGTTCAGTCCTGGGACCTCTCCTGTTTGGTATATACTTCTCTGAAGTACAGGCTAACACAGAAAGTCTTTGGCTAATGAAGTTCACAGATGACTGCAAACTAGGAGTCATAGTCGAGTCCCTAAATGATGTGGGCATCCTACAGATGGGCCTCAGTGAGACAGATACCTGGTGTCAGAGCCATGGCCTCAAGCTCAATGCCAAAAAGTGCATTGTCATCCCTTTTGGTAAAAACTCTGTACCCATGAACTACCACATAGGTGGCAGGCTACTTAATGCTGAATGTGTGATAAGAGACCTTGGAACCCAGGTGGACAATAGTCTCACCTTTGATAATCACATTGCCACAGTAGTCAGGAAATCCTTCTACTTGGCACACCTCATCACAAAAGGGTTCTCATCCAGGAAAACAGAGGTCATTGCCCCCTCTACTTGACACTCATTGGATCCATTGTAGAGTACAATGCCCCTTTTGGAATGTACCACCCAAGACAGCTGCTGCAACTGGAAAGGCCACAGAAGTACCTCACAAAGAGGATTACTGGCCTCAAACACATGCCCTACACTGACCGTCTCAAAAAATTCCAGCTTTACTCCATAGCATATCACCTACTCAGAGGTGATCTCTGCCTAACATATAAAGCTATGTCAAACCCAGAGCTGTTGATCATGCTACACCTAAAGAAATCCCAATCCCTCTGAGCTACACGGTCTAGGAACCTAAACCTTGTCACCACAATAAACAGGACATGCTGGAGGGATAGATTCCTGTCCCAGAGACTTCCCATACTCTGGAACAAGCTACCCATCTATGTCAAGAAAAGTTCCTCTTTAGCACTGTTCAAGAAAAATCTTGGTGAATGGATGGGAAATATGAAATACACCCCGGGGATCACTTCTGCGGCTCTGCTCGATAGGGGCACAGGAAAATAACTTTCTTGGATAGCATAAACAAGGGAACCTTGTTGGCTAGGCTTACTTAGGCCCTTGTCCCGAAAGCCTAGTACCTACCCATGAACTAGACCTAATATGTCTAATGTCACTTGACTTGTTGATGTGCAATAAATCCATTAGTAATTGGTCAGAGGCTATTCTATTCTATTCTGTTCTAATATGACTCATACTTAGATAACTCAGAATACTTGACAAGAAATAACTGAGAGAAGCATATAATTAAAAGAAATATTAACTACATATAAAACAGAAGCAGAATTGATTTAAAATAAGGAAATGAAAATTTAAATAAACAAGTGAACATTCTGTGACCTTTTGCTCAAAAGCTGCATGTTTCCGTTATTATACTGAAACTCTGCTATTCTAAAAATAAGTGCTTGCTAAACTGTAACTTTTTTCTATTGCTTAGATTCTGCTACTGAATTGAGAGAGTATGCAAAAAATGTTCTATTGAGATTGCAGACTACCTTTTGAGATCTAGTGAATGTATTCACAACGGACTGATCTGCAATTGCTTGCATTGCTATGCAGATACTTCTTTTTAATCAAGAGTAGGAAAGTATAATAGAAAAAATATATTTAAAACAGAATTTCTCCTATTCAAGCACAGATTTGTACATATTTGCAGTGCACCAATTTCACTTACATTGCACCTTACAATGGTAGAGAATGTTATTTTCCGTAATCTGTTTCGATAATAATAATAATTAAATAAAAAAGATATTTTAAGTAAAGCATGAACCCTGAACTGATTTTCCACAAAGCTGGTTGATTTAGGAGCAGTTTTTTTTTTTCTGATTAGCTTATTTTCAATATTAGGATTTCATTTATGATTTTGTGTTATTTTGTATGCATATTTATTGTTTATGTTTTATGCTGACAGATACTTATGCTCATTTGAATTACAGATGACATACAGTTTATTATACCATGACCCCCCCAAAACGTGCATGCTGATTGGCCAGCCTGCACATTGTAAATCGAGTTATACTAATGGAAAAAGGTCCGGTCGCCCGGACTTTTTTCCATTAGTATAACTCTACTTTTAAAACACTGTCTCGCTATGTTAAATGGGTTTAACATAGCGAGACAGCTTTAAAATAAGCAACGGAGATCTCCGTTGCTTATTTTAAAGCTGTCTCGCTATGCTAAGCCCATTTAACATAGCGAGACAGGTTTTAAAAAAAAAGCAACGGAGAAAGCAAGATCTCCGTTGCTTTTTGTTTCGCTATGTTAAATGGGTTTAACATAGCGAGACAGTTAAAATAAGCAACGGACATCTCCGTTGCTTATTTTAAAACTGTCTCGCTATGTTAAACCCATTTAACATAGCAAAAACAGTAAAAAAAAAGCAACGGAGATCTTGCTTTCTCCGTTGTTTTTTCCACAGCTCTGATGTACTACACAAGCGCGCAGTACATCAGAACTGCCGCGGATGCCAGACATCTGCGGAAGGGCAGTAAACAGGCATTATACTATGCCATTATTTAAGAAAAGTAATAGTTTCTTTTCTTAAATAATGCCATGGTATAATAGCAATAACCCACTTCTGGGTGTGGGTAATGCTGTATTTACCCATGGTTGGCTTTGTTTGGTCCCGAGGGCGAAGCCACGCCAACCGTGGGTAAATCCAGTATTACCCACACCCAGGCATGGGTTATGCTGGATTTACCCAGGGTTGGCTTTGTTTGGTCCCTCGGGCTTCGCCCGCAGGACCAAACCACGCCAACCGTGGGAAAATCCAGCATTACCCACACCCAGGCATGGGTTATTGCTATACTATTTCTGTAGTAAAGTGCAACAGAAATGATACACAGACTTGTATTCTGTTTTAAGCTGTTGACCTTTCAGCACAGTTTTGCTAGCATAAAAAGTAGTAAGGGTGTTTAGTAAGGGTATTTAGTAAGGATGTTTAGTAAGGGTATTTAGTAAGGGTGTTTAGTAAGGGTATTTAGTAAGGGTGTTTAGTAAGGGTATTTAGTAAGGGTGTTTAGTAAGGGTATTTAGTAAGGACGTTTAGTAAGGGTATTTAGTAAGGACGTTTAGTAAGGGTATTTAGTAAGGGTGTTTAGTAAGGGTGTTTAGTAAGGGTGTTTAGTAAGGGTGTTAAGTAAGGGTGTTAAGTAAGGGTATTTAGTAAGGGTATTTAGTAAGGGTGTTTGACCTCCTCCTGCCATAAAAATATTGTTATTCTAGGTCTGTTTCCATTGATATTTTGGTCTCTGCTTTTTTTTTTTTTTTGCATTACAATTAATGATATGATTTAGTATTAACATAAACAAATTGGCAGGTATGTTTCTAACCACAACATTCATATTAGAAAGTGTTTTCTGTCAATAGTACATGATGAATTGTATTATAAAAGGAGTATTCCATTGGGGGCCCTGTTCCTTCTTTGCCCAGGAAGCTAATCCCAACAACCCTTTTGTAGAGTGGTTCATCAGTATGATGTATTAAACATACTGCCTTTGGGACTGTGATGTAGTTCCAAGTGACTTGATTTCAAATTTTCCTAAAATTAAAAAAAAAAACAATAATACTGTGAAATGGATTTCAAGGAAGACACATTTCAAACAGGGAAGGGGCAAAGAAATCCACATCATCTATGGCTCTGTTCCCTGAACTTCTTTACTTAACACATTCATTACAAGGTCTCTGCACCATGGTAAAGAGGAATTTCCTAACATTTGAATAATCCCGAATGGAGTCCACTTATTTACTCAACATTGTACCCAATCATGGCATTTACAGTGGATGCCAACTACTGTGGCTATATGCTTAACATTACTAAATGATGTACAATACAGCATTGGAAGGCTATGTCTTTTCATATGGCTTCAATACCAAGGCAGAACCTGTCCAAGGGTAGGTAAAGAACTTCTGTGATATTAAAACTTGTTACTGATTTGCCGGCAAAAACATGTGGTATGCAAAGTTGTTGATATTTCTTTATCTCCTACCCGAGGTGATAAAAACCTCCATTTTCAAGCTTTATTTCCAACTTAAGGGAAAAGGGCTTTTGCGATTTTTTTTCTTATGCAATGTTGGATGATGAAAAAAAGCAGTGAAGGGGAGAAGATATGGCAGTCCTAATTTTTGGTGATTTTTTTGCACAATTTTGTATATGCAAGTTGAATTTAGTATTATCATTCAAAAAAAAAAAAATCAGATAATCTCAGTGGTATCCCTGAAGTCTCAAACAACTCACTAAACAAGTATAGTGGGTCCAAAAACAAAACAGTGCAAGAAACTTCTCTGTATGGAAGATTTTTGGTCCATATATCTTTAGTTAATCACTGTATATTAATCAGATCAGATAATAGTTGTAGAAGTAACGAATTTAAACTCATCTTAAGTAAAAAAAAAATATATATATATATATATATATATATATATATATATATATATATATAATATGAAATATTGCACAGAATTGCTAAGTATTGGAAAGTTATCCAAGCAAGGCAGGCAGTCTGTTTCCAGTCAAAGATCCTTTATTAAGT
Organism: Protopterus annectens; assembly: GCF_019279795.1. NCBI lineage: Eukaryota > Metazoa > Chordata > Ceratodontiformes > Protopteridae > Protopterus > Protopterus annectens. The sequence continues at coordinate 548,232,422 of NC_056743.1, read as the reverse complement.
ACACAGTTAAGCGATCCAAGTAAAACAAAATTAACAGAATAATAGTTTCCTCACAAGCTTTCTAAATATATATATACTTTTTATCAGGCAAGAGAGTGGTTTATTGTGCTGCAAAACAAAGTGTTATTGGTACACATGTTAAATTCACATCTCTTCCCCTATCAGTGTGACATTTGAGCTGGTCCCTGAGCTGCCAATTGCTCCGGATTATGCAGAAAGCGCCACATTTAAGACACAGAACTCACAAAGTTCAGCTGTTCTGCTTTAAGAGTGTTGGTTCAGCTTTGCACATTCTGATTGGCTCATATACAGCGAAAATAGCTAATCAGAATGTGCAAAGCCGAACCAACACTCAATGGAGAACAGCTCCCAGCAATACGACATCACAGAGGCACAAAAACCATCACCCACTCCAGCCTCTTCTCCAGTTGTTGCATTCCAGACAGTTTGTGTGGAATAGCAATCAGCATGCTGATGTTTCCTACGTAAGATAGCTGCAGGATGTCGAAGTCAAGCTCATGGTCTGCAGCTGCAAGAAAGTTACCTTTGGTCTGCATTATTGGAACTTTAACTGTCTGCTTGTCATTCAGGCGAAAAACTTCAGACGCGTGTCTGGGCAACTGGTCTTAGGGAAAGTTGTGAGAATCTTTTAGATAATGACTTAGAAGTGATTTTTCATTGTTCCTTATTTACATTTCAAAAGAATGTCTGCAAGAATTTGCTCAAAGTACTGAAATGGATATTAAAATGCAAATGCTGAAAATATGTCATCTCTTGGTTTAATGTCTCCAAGTGTTTGGGGTTTCTAATACCATTACAGGAATGGACTCCATTTTTAAGTCTATGTGGCTTCATGAAATTACAGTTAATTCAATGTTTGATGTTAGCCAAGAAAGCTCTTAGCATCCACAATGTGCTCAGGTGGTCAGATGAGAAGAAAAAAAGTTCACTTTACATCCAGGTGCATTACACATTATGTGAAGAAATTCATGCTTCACTAGGTTTGCTACTTAATATCATCAAAATAGTAGTATAAAAATTGGTTATGTAACACAATGCTACAGCAGAATACATCTAGAAGGCCTGTTAAGATGCCTAGATGGTGGAAAGATAAGTCACTTGTTATGATAACTGCTAGACATAATCATACAAGCTGGGTATCAGAGAGGGTCAGAAAGGTGTTTGGAGGTAGCGCTCTTGGACCACAGGAGAAACAGGATTACAGATTATAATGGTTGGCTACAGCAGTAAACAAGGGACAATAGGAGGATGGGAGATTACCTGACAGAGAGACCTTCCCTGTGAAGGGACATTTACCATCTTTACACAGATGGTACAGATTCACTTAGTGCAGGATTTGGAAAGGTAATTCTCAGTGATTGCACCTTTAAAATAAGGTGGAAAGGGGAGGGAGAGTAATGATACCAGATGAGCAGGATAGGTGAATGCACAGTAAACAGAAGGTGGAAAGAAATGTAAACAGTTTAGGAAGTAACAGTGTGAGATGGAGTATGGCTGAGTACCCTTACTCTGCAATAAAAGGAGTTTGGGTAGGAAGATGGAGGAGCTGCAAACAATGATGCAGGATGGGCTGTGGACATTGCTGGTATCATGGAAAGAAGAGCCAATGACAAGAGAGAGTGGGACATGAAGGTGCTGGATACAAACTATTCAGAATGTCAGAATAGGAGAGACAGGGGATGTAGAAGTTTGCAAATGGAGGCCATCAGACAAGAATCAGAAAGGAAGGAAGAGCACTAGACAAGGAATGGTGCAGGAATACAGGTAGTGTTAGAAGCTAGGTTAGATACCATGACAGTGAAGGTTGAAGAAACTGAGAAGACTTCATTGAATGATACATTGTGTCACCAATCAGATACAAAAAGAGAGCGGGATGAGAGACTAGAGAACAGAATAAATGAGTGGAGTATAAAGAAGTAGGTAACACTCATGAGGGATCTAAATCTGCTATGTGCAGCCTGGAAGATTCTGAACTTCAGGGTAGACAGGAAGCGGAATTGTTTCAAGACTTGAACCATGAGAAGGTTTGCTATCTGATGTTAGTGTCTAACAGAAAATCTTAATTATTGCAGATGGTGATATGGATATCCAGGATAAGGTACTTTTAATCGGAGGATTTTGCTTGAAAAAACATTTCAGTTTTCAGGCAATGGGGAAATGGTGCGTTTTCGTGCAGTGTGAAAATATGGTGTTCCACATTTTGACTGTTTGTCACACATTGTCAGGGTCTGTGTTCCACATTGACCTCTTAAGAGGTTGAGACCTATGGCTGGTCCTGCCCTACTTAGTAGCTTTCATATTAATATAACCCTTATGTACTTTAAATAAAATTTATAATGATGTGGTACCTCTTATTTAACCAGATTATTAAGTTTGTGATTTTACCCAAGACAATATACTACATGGTCTGGTTAAATAAGAGGTAACACATCATTATAAATTTTATTTAAATTACATGAGGGTTATATTATTCTGACAGCTACTAAGTAGGGCAGGACCAGCTCGAATGTTACACTGATGGGGGAATGGATGTGAATTTAACATGTGTACCAATAACACTTCATTTTCCAGCAGAATAAACCACTCCCTTGCCCGATAAAAAGTATATATATATATATATATATATATTTAGAAAGTCTGTGAGGAAACTATTACTCTGTTAATTTTGTTTTACTTGGATCACTTGTCGGTGTACTTAATAAAGGATTTTCAACTGGAAACAAACTGCCTGCCTTGCTTGGATTACTTTCGAATACTTAGTAATTCAGTGCAATATTTCATATATATATATATATATATATATATATATATATATATTTTGGACTTGACGAGTTTAAGTTCGTGATTTCTACTACTATCGTCTGATCTGATTAATATACAGTGATTAACTAGAGATACATAGACTGAAAATCTTCCACACAGAGAAGTTTCTTACACTGTAATATTATCATTCACTATCATCCCTAATAAGTGTCTAAAGAAAGTGAATTCAATGGCTGCATTATTAAGATAAATAATTTTTAACTTTTATTTTTTCAGGAGAAAGGGATTTGCTATTCATAATGGTTATTAAAATGTTTTCATTCAGAGACTGCCTCACCAGTCTTGCTCTTAATTGTGATATATGAGGTGGTTTGTGTTTATTAAATATTTCATACATAAAAAATATGAAAAATGTCAGCATGGATTGGTACTTAAGCTTTCTTTGGCCATATATTGGTCTTATCTGTAATTTTGTAGTGTTTATGTAATGCAGTTTTCTGGTCTATTTTCCATCTTCTTTCCCAGCTATGTAAAATGCTTCCTTGGTCTCTAATTGCCATCTGTTTCTGACGCTATGTAAAATGCTTCCTTGGACTCTAATTGCCATCTGTTTCTGACGCTATATAAAATGCTTCCTTGGACTCTAATTGCCATCTGTTTCTGACACTATATAAAATTCTTCCTTGGACTCTAATTGCCATCTGTTTGGGACGATATGTAAAATGCTTCCTTGGACTCTAATTGCCATCTGTTTGGGATGATATGTAAAATGCTTCCTTGGACTCTAATTGCCATCTGTTTCTGACGCTATATAAAATGCTTCCTTGGACTCTAATTGCCATCTGTTTCTGACGCTATATAAAATGCTTCCTTGGACTCTAATTGCCATCTGTTTCTGACGCTATATAAAATGCTTCCTTGGACTCTAATTTCCATCTGTTTCGGACGCTATATAAAATGCTTCCTTGGACTCTAATTGCCATCTGTTTCTGACGCTATATAAAATGCTTCCTTGGACTCAATTGCCATCTGTTTCTGACGCTATATAAAATGCTTCCTTGGACTCTAATTGCCATCTGTTTCTGACGCTATATAAAATGCTTTCTTGGACTCTAATTGCCATCTGTTTCTGACCCATTGTTTATAGTAGAATCTGCTATTATAGATGTTATTAGTGTGATATTCAACATTCTCCAGCTGTCCCATCAAAAGGTCTATTTTTTCTTCTCTTGAAGGAACAACAATCACAGGAAATTAAAAAAAAAATTGGAAGTATATTGAAACTTGGCTGAATCCATAAGGTAGTCATTAGAAGCCAGTTTTGCTTACATCCATTTTGTGTTCTATTGAACAAAAAAAAGGTGAAGCGCTTTTCATTTGTGAAATAACTATCTTCATCAGACCAAACTTTGTAAAGATACACAGTAGTTTCAACAATCACTGAAAGATGTAAAGTTCAAGCTTCAGGATATTTTTGTTATAATATATCCTAACTCTATGTACCACAATGTCTACAATGACAATTATCTTGAATACACAAGAAAATTACTTTGAAAATTTTAAGAGAGTTTAAACTTTTATTAATCTTTTTCTACGTGGGTTTGTTTTGATACATGATATTTTTGGTAATGCACAAGCAAACCCATAGGCATGATGATGACTTGAAATATATCTCTATGTAATTCTGGCCATGAAAGAAAATGAAATGTATTTAGACTGACCAAATTTAAAATATTAGGATTTTAACAGGTACACAAATGAAAAGTGTTTATGAGGTTTGCTTGAGAAGACACACATTTTTGAATAAAATAAATATTTTTGTTATTTATCTCTTCTAACACACAGTAACATTTGTAAGGGTTTGTTTATATTCCTTGATACATGGAGATATAAAATCAGCACTGGTTTGCTGATACAGTACATAGAAAAAAAACTGCTATTTTATGGGATGCTATTTACAAACCTAGAATATTATACAGATATTTTTAGTCATAGATTTTTATGAACTGTTGCACATAACCCCAGAGGCAAATATTAAGTCTATACTTGGCGGTAAGAGGACATGGTTTAGTGTATATGTTTATACAGAGGATGTTTTATGACCCTAGCTTCAGCCTATGACAGCTTATGAAGATGCAGACTAAAGGGTGATATAAAAGTCAAGTATCCAGCAATTGTAATGTCACTGCAAGTGCTGAGAATGGCATTGTGCAGAATATACTCTGATTTGCTTCTTTCTGTCATGTTACAAGTGATAAACTCAATAAATTTAGGAAGTGCTGATGGGATATTTTGTTAATTAATGCCACTATGGAATTATATGATAGGACTTTACCTAAGTATATATGTAGAAATAAGATCAACTGAAAAGATCAGGGACCAGTAATCAAAATCCACATTTTAAACAAAGTGGGTTTATGCATAATCACATTAAATGTGCAATATGCATATTTATCAGTATGGTTTGGCATACTAGAATAGAGCAAATGTATTTTAATAATATGTATGGTGTTTTCTCACAGAATAGGTTTTATCTAGGTAGACAGTTATATTTGTATGGCATTCTAGATACAGAAAACTGAATGGATACAATATTTAATACTACATATACAAATGCCATTTTATTAACAAGGCCAGCAGCTCTGTGTGGAATCTATGTATCCTTCCAGTATCTGCATACGTTATCACCACATGCTCTGGATTCTTTCCTCATACCAAAGATCTGCTATAGTTTCCCATATACAATTACATTATGTGTAAAGTCACATGTGCGTGTGTGCATGTTTGTGTGTGTGTATATGTGTCTGAATGTACACACAAACCGTGTGATGCTGTGGTACCCCATCCAGGACTAGATTATGTACCTTTAACCTAATGATTGCCAGGAAAGACTCTACACCTCCAACTTGACCATCATTTAGATTAAGCAGGGAACTAGAAAATTAATGAATGAAAATGTTTGAAATATTATGCAGCACATTGCAATAAAACTTGTTAAGGGAAAAGAAATATTTTATTTGAAAATAAATCTGCAGGATTTTACTTCATGCAGCTAATGGAGGTGGATTAAAAAACATTTGTTCCGTCAAGCTGTTACTTAGAAAATATGGGGTTGTAACAGAGCTAACGTTGCTAATGGCTATACTTTAATTGATGTCTTCTTTTTATTTTATGCATGCACTAAATTGTGAATAAGAACATTGTTTCTTTATGAAAATTTATGTTTTTGGTTCAAAACCTTGTACTTTCTGCTTTAATAAATTTGCTATAAATTTTAGTTCTACTTCTCATTTTTCGCTTGTCAGTTTACTTTTCTTAAACATTTCTATTACACATGGTAGCTTTGTCGCTTTAAATTTTGTTTCCTGTCTTAAACATTTGCTGACATGTGAGGCTCATATGATACAGGAGACACTGCTACATTTCAATGAATGCTGCTGTCTTGTCTGTAGAGAAATTCCCTTCTTCTAAGTCATGTGGAGTTAAATAAAAGAGATAATGCTCAATTGTTTACCTACGACCATTTTAGTATGATTTTTTGACTAAACATTCACCAAAAATAGAATTCAAAAATAATGAGTTAAAAAAGGCGGAAAAATGAAAACTGCTCTGCTGGCTCATAAAATGCAACACATTGCTGTTGCTGTGAAACTCACCACAATATTTAATTTGCTACCTAAATCTTCTTGTTAGTTAGCTGTACTAGACTATCATTTTTAAAAATGATTGGCCCAGATCTCTCCCCATTGTGAACTGCACATGTACCAGTATTGTGAATGACAGACATAGGTCTCCAAAGTCAGCTGCTGGGAAACGGAAATGTTGGGAGTAGCTTTTGCTGCTGTAGCCTATGCAAGGGAAAGCAATGTGACTGAAAGTATTTACCTGGTGGCACAAGATCTCTATTTTCACATTTTCATGAATACAGTGGTCATTTATAGAGTCATTTTTCTGTTGCACGACATGTGCAACTAGCATGTCTGAGTTGACATATCCTGACCATTTTCTCATTAGCATAGTTTTTTCAAATGGTTTTAGATCACCTTGGACTACTGGCTCATGAGATGTAATGAGACACTCTTACTTTTTTAAGATCACTTTAAACCAACAAAATCATCTTTTGTAAGTTTGCACCTAGATTGCAAGGGTTGTGCTATTCAAGTTACCTAAACTCAAAACATTAGCTATAAATGAGTTCCTAGGGATTTCTTTCACATAATTGGCTTCCAGTGATTGCAGAAACTGAAACTGATTGAAAAACTGTTTCTCAGGAAGTGAGTCACAGAATAAATGACAGCTAAACATGAGACTCTGGCTTTTTAGTGGTATAGTTTTTAAAGAGTTTACTGCTGTTGGGCTAAATGGTGAATATTTGATATGTGAGTAAATCAAAAGTGTCAGAGGTTTACTTTATTTTTTCATATATGTGAGCATGTGTGTGTGTGTGCCATACAGTCATTCAGATTAAGATTGCTTTATTCCAGCATGTATGGTAAGGGAGGTGTTGATTTATGTTTAACTCTAAGCCTTAAGATGTGAACGGAAACTATAATGTTCTTATAATATGTATTTCTGGGTGCTTTAAATATTTGCTTTATATCACTGGTTTGCAGTATAATGATGCTTTACATGTCTTTTTACTCATGGAAGAATCGTTGGAATTTTATGGCATCAAAGAGTGAATTAAAAAAAACAGAAAGAAAGGAAAAAGAAAACAGATAATTATACTGTACCCCAGCTGTGAAAGTGAATCCATATTAGCTGAATAGATGAGGAACAGGAATTCTGGGGACTGGTACCACTGACATCAATCAATAATGTTCATTCTAATGCCCTCAAGTCTTTGTTCTCAGTGGGAACTGTGATTTCCATACTGAGACACCACATGCAAAAATCCATTGAATATAACTAACAGATTTGACCTGACACCAAGAGAAGTTTAGTCCTTTGCTAGATGATTATAAAGTTTGAGCATTCAAACTTTATAAAGGTCTTCCTTGCATCACCTGGGCAGGGAGTAAAAAATATTTATTGTATTATTGATTCTATTGGATTGTTGTTGATTTTAGTGCATGCCACCACTCATTTAAGAAATGACTGCATAAATAAAATAAATACTCATATAGATACAAGCATATATAAAAAAGATACATACATGCATAAATAACATCAATCTGGTGATCATAAACTCTTTGCACTGTAAGAGCAAATAAATTATCTAATTCTCAACACTTCTAGTGACAGTTTAATCCTTATCATTTTACCTGAAGCACATTGACTTTAACTTGTTAAGGTAATTTACCTGTTTCTAATCATACATTTATAATAATTGAAAAAACTCAAAGTGATTTAAACAATTCTGTGATGATTTCAAGAAATTTGTGGGGTTTTTTTGGATTTTGTAAGTAGGGAACTTTTCAGTGGGGGCATTGACATTTTGCTGGAAGTTAAAGAGGTAAACTGGTAAAGTTTATTAGCATCAAATGAAACACCAGGTATTAATGATAATATTAATATAAAATGTTGAAAGCACGATAGAAATACTGTTTTTTAACTGAATGTGTATACTATTATGGTCTAATTACAATATACATATTAAAATATTCAAAACAGAGATAAATAGTTATAAGAACTTACAGTATTATTAATTGTATAACTGGATTGTCTACTTTTAGTTGTGTGTTTAAATATGAAATTGACTATTTGTTATGTGATTAAGGTAACTATTAAAGTGGGTATGTCTGCATGAATATCAGCTCTGAAGAATGAAAGTGCTTAGCAATATTCAGTCTGATGTGGTATTTATAAAGTTATAAAGTCAACAGCTTTTGTTCCCAGTTGCCTAAAACATTTTGAATTTTTTTTCTGTTGTTAATCTGTAATGTTTTGACATAGTATTTTGTGGGCATCTATAATAGTAGGTGTAATAAACGAAAGTTGATGAAAATTATAGAAGGCTAACACATGATGAAAAATGCAATGGTTTTCAAAAATACAGGTACCTTTAGCAAGTTAATTTACTTTATGGCATAGCTGCTTCTAAAGTCTATTACTATATTTTTAGAAATTCCACAAGGTTAATGACCTTTTTCTTGGAACAGGCATGCTAAAAACAAATTAAAATAACTATTACTATAAAGAGTTCATAACCTTATAACTCATTAGTTAAGTGCTGCAGTTTTACCAGTTTCCCATTAATGATAGCCCAGTAATATGCTAACAGACAGAAATGTGTTTACTTACGAACGCTGCTTATGAGAGACATTTCATAAGCATATAATACCACTGAGATAATAAAAACGGCCTGCAACTACCATTGTCTTACCAAGGAAGTGAATTGCTTTTTTCGTTATGTTTAGTCATAGAAATATATGCCATTGTTGAGTTATACGGGCATAGAAAAGCATATCTCCCCTCTGTGCAGCATCTTAAAGATTTTGTTTTGTAGATTTTGCAATACTACATTCATTTTTAAATATCTCCTTTGTGTGTATACCTTCTCTGCAAATATTAAATATAAGCTGTCTTATACATTGTCCACTTGTATCTTCCAAAAAACCCAGACATTTGATGTTTCATGCTACACATTCTTTAGAATATGTATGATATCCAAAATTCATTATTCTAGCATCTTTCTCTATAAGTACATAAGCTAAGAAATATATACAGATTGACCCTGATTTTGGACCATTGTCCCAATCCCCTGTATTTTGACTTTTTCTTTTGTTGAGAAAACTATTTATTCATTCATTCAATTTTACTTTAATTTCTTTAATTTAATTTATAAAAAATGGACATCTGAGATGTACACAGAAAACATCTATAATTGCTCGACTGGTATTAAGGAAAATGTTGTTTGCTCATTATCCTGGTTTTGCAGGACTAAATTGATTTATATAAAGCAGCCGAGATTACTTTATTGTCTGTCTACTGCCTTTGTGGAATAAAGATGACATACATTATCATTTTTGTAATAATCAGATGTACACATAAGAGCTGGTAATTGTTGGGTAAGAAGGAGAGCTCTCTGTGGATCAAAGTTACCAACCTTCTTGTAATTTGTTTAGTTAAGAAAAAAACACTATTCTGGCATTGTAAAAGTAGTGCACATAAAAAAAACACTATTCTGGCATTGTAAAAGTAGTGCACATAAAAAAACACTATTCTGGCATTGTAAAAGTAGTGCACATAAAAACACTATTCTGGCATTGTAAAAGTAGTGCACATAAAAAAAACACTATTCTGGCATTGTAAAAGTAGTGCACATAAGAAAACACTATTCTGGCATTGTAAAAGTAGTGCACATAAAAACACTATTCTGGCATTGTAAAAGTAGTGCACATAAAAAAAAACACTATTCTGGCATTGTAAAAGTAGTGCACATAAAAAAACACTATTCTGGCATTGTAAAAGTAGTGCACATAAAAAACACTATTCTGGCATTGTAAAAGTAGTGCACATTAAAAAAACACTATTCTGGCATTGTAAAAGTAGTGCACATAAAAAACACTATTCTGGCATTGTAAAAGTAGTGCACATAAAAAAACACTATTCTGGCATTGTAAAAGTAGTGCACATAAAAAACACTATTCTGGCATTGTAAAAGTAGTGCACATAAAAAAAACACTATTCTGGCTTCACAAAACTATTGCAAATGCATATGAAGTAAGATGTGAATCTTCATTATTGTGACCATTATTTTTATCACAATGAAATACATAAGGTGTATACAGTCAGTAAAGTGGATGCAACAGATGAGGACAGAGGTCTTCTGTCTATAGAAGTGGCTTACCCTCGCTGTTGTTTGATCATTGTTAAACAGCATTCACTGATCTGGCATTGCAGGAGTGCTACTGTACATTATATCCTATTTGCTGAAATCAATAGAAAATGATTATTGTTATGACTTATGCTTCTGTGTGTGTGATGGAGGGAAGTTTCTGCATAATTAAGAGTAACACGGTGCTGATAGTTTATTCATTTTGTATTGCAAGCATCATCAGCATTGCACATGATAAGTGGCTGTCATAGGTAGTCTGGCAGGAGGAGAAAGTGTGTGAAAATAACTGTTTGTCTCAATGGTGCTAGCATTGCTGTCTCACATTGTCTGGCTCTGTTTGAGCTCTTGGCTGTGGTTTCTTATGTATGTGGAGTCAGCATGCCCTACCTATGTCTGTGTGGGATTATCTGAGTGCTGTGGTTTCTTCCCATATTCCAAAGAGTGAACTGGCATTCCTCCATTATGCCTGCAGGTAAGAGTGCAGCATGTGTGTTTGGAGTTGTGCATCTTCAGATGGGACTGGCTTTTCAGGGGTACTGTTAGCATGTGTTCATGTGTGTGTGTGTGTGTGTGCATACATTTTTCTTCAAAATAATATCACTGATTTTATTTTATTTTTGTCTTTATCTGTGCATACACAACATTTCACATACATAAAATATATAAATCCTAAAAAAAGCTGTAGAAGCTCTACAATTACTCTGTGGCCCAAGCCTGGAACAAACTTCCCCTTGATATACGCTCAATTTCTCACACCCCACCATTTAAAAAGAAACTTAAGACACATTTACTCAATTCCAGAATCTGCCCCTGCTATGACCCTACATAGTTCTCTCCTCCCCCACACTGGAATCACTCTCAGTTGATCCTTATCACACTTTGCCCCACTAGTGCAGTTACTTAGTATCTTGAGAGAAAAAAAATGTTTTTGCTGTCATTTAACTGTTGTTAGTGTTGCTTTTCTATTGTTTATTACTGTAATGCTAGTTTTATTTCTATTCTGTTAGCTGTGCTTGTCTACTACTGTTAATGTTTTATTGTACTATCTGGAGCTTTTCTCCTCGGGTCTCCACTGAAAATGGGACAAAATCCCAGTTGGACTAACCCGGTTAACAAATGTCAATAAATAAATATCATGACATAGTAGCTGTCCTTGCCATAAACCTCATCTAGTCTAACAGCATCTCTTCTCAGAGGTGTACACAAAAGGTCATTCTAGCTTGTGTGGGGTGCTGGAGATTGCAGTCATTACTTTCAATTTTATAAAATTAAACCTCAGAGGTGTGCACTGAAGGCTGATATACATTGCTTGTGTGGTATACAACAATCATTCCTCTGACTAAAGTTCCCATTTCTGCTGACCGAGAAAACTAATATCATAGTGTTATCCAGTGTAGCCATTTCTTTATCTTTCCTCACAAGCCTTAGAGTTATGTGCAAAAGTTTACTATAGTTTATTTAAGAGGCAGTGTATTGTTTAGGAGCAATGAGTCAAAATATACTATATTGATCTTTTTTTTCCATTTACTTCCTACTCAAACATAGGAAACATCTACAGTTGGGTAAAGGAGGCATGATGTGTATGTCCTTATGTTCTGTTTGTTATTTAAGTTCCATTCTATTTTGATGACAGAGTGGTGCGCAGGAGGTGTCTATCATTTGAGGGTAGTGGTGAGGAGGCATTCTGTCTACAGTGTTTGACAACAGACACTTCACGTGTATGACTGTGACCATTTGTGTCTTCATCCCATTCTGACACCAGTGGGATACACAGAAATATTTTTTAAGGAGGTTAATAGGAAAGCATTATTTCCAGATATGATTTATATATCCTTGGAGACATTTGTCATAGCTTATTGTAAGCTGCTCTATTATTAAAGGCAACATACATTTTGTCCCCTTGAAAGAAAAATTAAGACTTAATTTTTTGTTTACTCATGGTTTCTGTTAAGAACAACATTTCATGAAAAGGCACCTCAGAACATCTTGGAACCTATGGCCCCCAGTATCTGGCATAATTTGATTATATACTCCACAGTTGTTATAGTGCACTTTTGGTCATTTGGAGTATATTGAAAGGAAGTAGGAAAAACAGCAAAGTTGAAGAGGAGGACTAAATGTATTTCCTTAGTTATGATTTTGTTCAAGAGGACATCACTAGCACAAAATCTTGTATAAAAACCCTCTAAAATAAACCTTACAACATCTAGAATGTTATGATCAATGGGTGGTCTGGCAGCCCCAGACCCACAGATTAATTTTTTATTTTATTTATCTTTGTGTACAGGAATGCTCAACTGACATTCATCTATTTTCAGCAGAAACCCGGGGATAAAAGCTCCACTATTATGAGTATTGCAAAAATGCATCCACAAATTATCATAATATGAGTTTTTCCTTTCTTCTGGGAGAAAAAAAATGTACAGTTTTTCCAAAGTACAGAACATATTCACTTTACATACCTATAGTAAAAACACTGAGGAATTTTTCACTGTGAATCAGATATATATGTACATTAAAATTGTATGCCCAGTTTAGGTTCTACAGTTAAAACATGAAAATTAATATATATATAGATAGTAAAGCAATATATATTTAGAAATGTTAGAAATATGTCAGGATGTAATGTCATTTAACTATTGTAACATGGAATTTTCAGGAGTAAAGTAAGTAGGCTGCATTTTAGTTTTTGATGTTTAGTATATTTGTTTTATAAAGAACATTAGTATGCAGTGAAACATGAAGGTACAGAGAGATAAATGCTAGGTGAGATAGAGATGAAGAAAGGGTGGCCGTATATGGATTAGGAGGAGGTTAGATATATATGGAGGGGAAAAGTGTCTAAGAGTAGCATTTACATAGTATCCTGGAGATGTGCAGAAACACAGCCGGTTGTCTAATATGTGTTTTTTCAGTGATGGTTTAAATAAACATAGCTTGTCTATTTGTTTTAGTTCTAAGGGGACAGAGTTACAGATTTTTGTAACATGATAAGACTACAGTGAGACACTAGCAGAAATATTTGATTTTGTGACAGGCAGTTGTGCTTTGTTGCTAGAGCTAATGGTTCCTGTACTATAAGGTTGCATTCTTCTTTCCAGAGATGGGTTTTTCAGTCAGTAGTTAAGGTAAAATGGAAGTTCAAGCCAGTTAAAATCTTTTATGTCTATCTAGTTGTGAGACTTTTGTGAGTATTTGCAACAAATTCAGCAATTTTATTGTAGGCCATTTCTAGTTTGCTTTTTCAAATGGAGCTGAAATTAGTAAAGGTAGGTTATGTATAAAGTTGGGATGGGAGTACATATATTTCCTATATCAATTTTCTGAATTGGTCAGTAAGAAAATGTTTCACAATATACAGAGAGACTAATTTCCCATTTTTTTTCAAAATGACTTGAAGGATTGCTGATGATATTAGACTTGATAATCAATTAATATTCTAGGAGTCCAGTTTGAGAAATTTATTCTATTTTTGTATTAGATGACATAATGTGGAATTAATGTTTTTATTCTAGATCATTTTCATTGGAAATAGTACTCTTTCATTTATGTAGGTTTAGAAATAGTTTTGGTTATCTATCCAGGGTAATACAGTAATGCTGTCTTCAGTAAATAAGGTGCAGACTTGCCTAGTAAAGGTTGTGTTGAAAGGATGAAGGAGACAGCTAGACAGTAAGACAAAATGTAGGAAAACACAGAAAAAAGTAATCTGGGTGGATTGGGAAGATTATCTTGTAGCGGAGGGGTATCAAGGCATGGCAGAAGATATTTGGGGCAGCGGTGGGCAACAGCGAATGCCATGGAGCTCTGTGTCTAGGGTGTCATTTAACCTAAGGCTGTCCAAGTCTTAAAGAATAAGTTCTAGTATTGAAGGTCTACCTAAAGCCATGGTGTTCCCAGACCAGGGGATCATATCTGTTAATATGTGCTAGAACACATTTGGAGACAAGATTTTCAGGAAGTTTTAGCAGGACTGTCTAGATGACAATAGAACAACTGTCTTCATGGTCAGCAAGATAAGGAGTATTGGGCAAAGCAGTGAGTGCTTCATATATGAAGTATTATGGGACATGAAATGACAAAAGAATTATTAAAAATAAGTGCATGTGCATTAGCAGTAAGTAGACCACAAACCTGAGAATGGTGGGATGCAGGAGAAGGTCCTTAGTTTGACGCATTATGGGTCTTTTCTCATAGTTATCATTATCCTTAGACTTCTTCAGTTTGCATTTTTTGAATTATAGATATACAGTACCAAACTTTCTTCTCCCTTCCCTATATATTGACTACAGATATCACCATAACTTTGTGTATTTGATGTATGTATATATATATATATATATATATATATATATATATATAGACACATACATACTTAATCATGTTCTTCTAGACATCCATATAGCAATGTTGCATTCATTAAGTGGAAAAAACTGACAATGCCAATTGGGGCATCATACTATGCATGCAATGAGAAGCAACCTCACCGCATGCAAAATGTAACTTAAAAAATAAATAAATAAATAAATAAATAATCCTTTTTTAATGTGTGTGTGCGTATATATATATATATATATATATATATATATATATATATATATATATATGGATTTGTATCACTTCACTGAAAGACTGATTCACTGACACTCATTTCACTGAGACCAAATCACCTAAAGTTAATTTCACCAAAATTTCATTTCACCTAAAACTCATTTCACTGTCAAGTAGTACTCTAAGGCAAGTCAAGGGTATATGTCCTTTTCCCCACTGTAGTGCGATCCGGGTGTTAGTATATATAGTTGGGGGGGTGTAACCCCTCACTTAATTTGGTTTTCTATTGTCTGGTTTGGTTTTAAATTAATTGTTAAAACCCAACTAGGTAGGGGGGGCTATACCCCCCACACACCCCCAACTATATATACTAACACCAGGATCGAACTACAGTGGGGAAAAGGACATATACCTTTGACTTTCCTTAGAGTACTACTTGTTGGTGAAATGAGTTTTAGGTAAAATTAAGTTTAGGTAATGTGTTCTCAGTGAAATTAGTTTCAGTGAAATGGTGTTTCAATGAAGTGATACGAATCTATATATGTATATATATATATATATATCTATACACACATACATATACATATATACATACATACATATAAATATATATATATATATATATATACATACATATATATATATATATATATATATATATATATACATACATATATA
>NC_056743.1:548176629-548211629 GCF_019279795.1 Protopterus annectens | reverse complement strand
TGATTTACCTTCAAAGGTTCCGGGAATGAAAATCAAATGAAGGCACAGTCATTTGTTATCTCGTCTGATCATGAACATGTTATACTCAGTCAAGGTACACCTTCATTTGTGGATACAGTCTAACTACAAAAATACTTCTTCTCAACTATTTGGTTACCACCCTTAGTGAAACTATAAATGTTACTGGAATATTTAACTTGTCTTGCTATAGCACTTTCTTTGCCCCACATCCTTTACCTAGAAATGATAAAAATACACTTATCAAGGGTCAGGTTTCTAAATTGCATTTAATTACTTTTGAGGATATAAATAAAACATTAAAAGAAAAGGTATTTATATAGTTTATACACATGCACACACAGACACACTCTCAACTATATCTCTCTCTTAGATAAGTGTTTCTGTTGTTGGTTTACATATTGTATTGCTACATAGTTTTATTAAACTGGATTATATTGTGCACAGATAGCTATTGATTAGCTTGGTATGAGACTTACCTTGCATCTTAGCAGGGAAACCAGACACAACTGTGAAACATTCCAGGCAAGAAAATATGAATGAACAGATGTAAACTCTAAAAGTTATGATTTACTGTTAACATTCACTTCTCCTAAAAGATTTACCATTATGTTAACTATCTTACACAACCGTAGTTTCTCTATGACCAACTAGTGATTAATATTTTGTATTAAGAAAACTTCTCTTTTAACAAGTTGAATACATTCATAATTGTTAACTGCTTCTTTCGGCACCTGTGACATCTTCTTTCTACCATCAACCTCTTCGACGTCTGTACACCATTATTGTAGTTAGTACATAACAACACTCACTCTTCAGAATTGATCACCTCTTTGCACATCCCTCACAGAGTCTTGGATTCAATAATTATATGTAAATATTCTTTTCTCCCTACCTGCCCTTACATTGATAGCACATTTTTGCCCTTTCATGTTATTGATCTTGTTAAAGAGTAGCAATCAGTCTTTGAAGAGAATATTCAGTGAAGCCTATGAATCAAGTCTGCTTTTAATCAGCTCAGCAACCTTTTCATATATACAAAGCTGCAGCTGTCTTGTTTTCTGCTTACATTCAAATCTCTAGCCCCAAAACATATGTAAATTCATAAACAGTACATTGGTAATTCATAGAAACATATGTAAATTCATAAACAGTACATTGGTAATTCATAGATATGTCCTGTACATTTTCTGTATAAATTTCAAACGTCAAATGATTACATGACGTAATGTTACCATCTTCTTTGTACTGACAATTGCTGTCACTTGTGGCATTACATAACATATGCGACATTCTTAATGGCTTTCTCAAGGTGAATAGAAAGGCTTCTAGACCCTTTGATCTGCTGTATAGGAGCTTTTCTTCATGGGCCTTGGCTGTCAATTGCTCAGGATCTGTTAGACAACTGGAGTTATAAAATATATATAACTAAATGCAACACTAGCAGGTCATAGCCATTTGGACAACCTCACATTGATATTAACACAAAATCTGTTATAATGTTACTGCTGCTAATTTAAGGCTTTCCGTCATCTATGTTTGACAGCCCTTTAAATGTAAAATACCATTACTCTCACATACATCTAGAATAGGCAAGTAACTAGAAATATAAAAACGTTCATCAGTATTTAGTTCCATACAGAGTACAAGAATCCTGACACGGTTCATTCAGTGGAAGGCATATATATCATACTATTAAATCTATATGAGAATGTTCATTATCAGGGTTAATGCAAAATAACAACATGCACATTAACTGTCAGCATATACTCTCACAACGGACTTCCTTTGGCACAAACATTTTATATGGGCATCTTACAAGAATTAGAAGTCACATACATTTCTAACACACTGAAAAACTCACTATATTCTCAACATCACGAAAAAGCCTCTTCGCCAAACACAGATGTGCTAAACAAAGTGCAGAACAGTTTGTTCAACCATGCAATCATCTTTATAGGTTCATAGGTAAGTTCTAGGCTAACTTCTCTTATGGTCCATTTTAAGCCTTGCCACCTTCCATTTTTTATGCTTGAAATAACCTATTTAATTTGGTTATGGATTGGCCATACCCATCCCATGGTTGATAATTATGTATTACCCCTAATTGCTAACTAATTAATTAATAATAACAAAGATTATACAAAAAATAATTTGAGGGGAGACACATATAGGATAAAATATATAGGAGCTGTCTCTGTCCATTACTAGGACAGGGTGCAGGTCTGGGTAAATTTTCTGTTCCCCATCCATAAATGAAAGTGGCACTTGAATATGGATGAGGCAAACGTAGTTTTATATGGATGGGGAATCTGTTCCAGAGCAGTGGTATCCTCTGCGAGATATACCTGTCCCTCCAAATCATTTTGTTGATGTTGCAAAAGTGGTTTATATCCCTAGACCAAGTTTTTCTGATGCCATTTCACTTGGTGATGTGCAGTAAATCTATCAGTATTGTGTGAGAGGATGTCTTGTATGCCAGACAGAGGTCACCTCTTAGCAATCTGTAGTATACTGAATGTAGTAACAGGGCAGTGATTCAGTCCATGTAAGATGTTGTTTAAGCCTTCTATCATTTTAGTAAGATATCTCTGTAGGCATTCCAGTTGTTGCATGTGTAATGAATTGTTTGAGAGGGTCACCAAAGCAATGGATGAAGGCAAAATTATTCACACTGCCTACCTTGACCTGGCCAAGGCATTTGACACAATACCCTTAGGTACAGACCCATATGTCACCCAGTGGATAGCCAACTGGCTCACAGACAGCACCCAGGAAGTCAGAATTGTGGAGTCCACCTCTATTAAGAGGCTAGTCACAACTGGAGCCCCACAAGGATCAGTCCATGTACCGTTCCTTTTTGTCATTTACTTTTCAGAAGTCAAGGCCAATGTCAGTGTTTTCTGGCTGACTAAATTTGCAGAGGATTGCAAATTGGGAGCTGTCATTGAATGCCACATTGACACAACTGTTCTCCAGGAGGGGCTGACACAGACAAACAACTGGTGTCAGAGCCATGGACTAAAACTAAATGCCAAGAAATGTATAATAGTATCCTTTGGAGAGTCATCCATCCCTTTTAACTATCATGTTGACAACACACCCCTTAGAATTGATCCAGCAGTCAGGGAATTAGGGACACACATAGATAGTAATCTAGCCTTTGATCATCAAGTGTCTACAGTGGTGAGAAAATAATTCTATGTTGCGCAATTTATAAACAAAGGTATGGCAACTAAGTCCAGGGAAGTCATTCTTCCACTGTCTTTGGCATTCATCAGACCAATCGTTGAATACAATGCCCCCTTTGGTATGCACCTAACCAGGCATATCCAACAAATGGAACATCCACAGAGGTTCCTCACTAAAAGAATACAGGGTGTAAGTAATATGTCCTATGCAGACCGCCTCAAGGCCCTATGCCTGTATTCTGTCTACTATAGGCTTTTGAGTGGAGATTTATGCCTGGCATGCAGGCTTTTATCAGACCCCACTCTGACGGACCTCCTGCATATACACAAAACAAACAGTACCAGAATTACCCATTTGAAAGACTTAAACCTTACCTGCGATATAAATAGGACCTGCTGGAGAGATAGATATGTATCCCAGAGACTACCCCCATCTACGGAAAAGGCAAGTAATCTGTAAATGGTTCCTCTCCCAGGCCCATGCTTTCACTTATCAAGGGTATCAGAATTTGTCAGAGATTTGGGATGCATGGTTAGACTGAAAAAGGCCCTTGTGGTCATTAGGTTCACAGGTTCATAAGTATTTACTAGGCTAAAATGCATGTCAAAGTGTCATCATATTCAGTGAATGGCCTAATGAGGCCTGAGTAAGTTGGGACAATCACATCCCTAGATCTAGACACAATCCCTTTATTTATAAGCCATGCAATGTAGTGGGACTTTCTAATAACAACAGGCAATGTTAGTCAAAAGTTAGATCACTGTCCACATAAGTTCCCGAATCCCAAATAACTATGTAAATTCTCAGGGGTGTATTGTTAATGTGGTAGTTCCCTGAGATAGATGACTTCCCAAAGGATGTAATTGTAATAAAGCATTTTTTTTCTTTTTTGTTGCGTGTAGCTTCACTTCATGATTTTGTCACCAGTTATTAATTTGAGACAAACCTTCCTGCAGGATAATAAAGTCATTTGGGGATTCAATGACTGCTCCTAGCTTGCAGTCTTCTGCAAACTTAATCAACCCTTTGGTCTTAGTTTTTACTTTACAAAAATAAAAGAGGATAACAAACAAGAACGGCCTCAACATATAAAGTATCACAAAGCAACTTCCCTAATAACACTTCAACTTCATTTACTGTCTAAAAATGTACTTATATGCCTCAGTTCCTATTTCTAAACTAGTGTAATCCCAACCTTAATTTAGCTATGCATAAACTGTATTATGAAATCTTAGGACTAGAATTTAAACATTTTCACTAATTCTCAGCCAGCAAAACATAATACTGATATATAAGCAGTGCATACACTATGAAAAAACATACCATTATTGATTAGTAAACTAAATCAGCATGAGTTATGTCATTGATATATTACCTTTTAAATAAACAGAGATGCTCAGAGTACACAAATCTACAATGGTTACAGTCAGAGTCTTAAAGACTGTCTAGGCAGTAGAAATTACATAATTTAGAAGTGCACTATGAACCTCATGGCAATACTCAGGAAATTTACTCAAAACTGTACATGATAGCCACATCATTGTCACAGCAGAAATTTGAAGTCTAATAACAGAATATCTAATCGCATTAAGCTGAAGTCTAAAATAATTAAATATCCTTTACAGTTCAATGTACCTTATTGCCTAAGGAGATGTTTTATTAGCTCCACCTCAGTTTTTCCAAATATATTTTAAGTATCTCTTACATCTTTTGATGCAGGTATGTAAACTCTTCCCAACTGATTACCTCGTCCCTTTACCTCCCTCACTCTAATAAGCTAAGTTTTTGCTGATTGCTTGTCTTTTTCTGATGTATATTAATGAACTAATTTAGAGGTAAGTTCATACAGTCTTAAATGTAAATGGACTGTCAATGCCTCTATCACTATATGAGTGGGATGTTTTCCCCTAATATTCACATAGGTTCATAGGATGTTACTAGGCTAATGGCCCTAGGGCCTTTACAAGCCTAGCCATGTTATACCTGTGTTCCCTAATTCACCTTGGTTAGATGATTGCTATTCTCAGAATGAGTCTGTGATCAGCACTGACTGTCCTTGTCAATGAGGGACATAAGTGTTACCCCTGGGGTGAATTTACGGTCTCCCATCCAATTTTCTTGTTTACACTTGAATAGGATCATTGAGCAGCTCTGCTTCATGAGAACTGGGAGTTTATTCCAGGAGAGCAGCAATCTCTAAGAGATATATATGTCTCTCCAGCATGTTCTGCTAATGTCCCAGGCTTTGTTGAGATCCCTGGAGTGAGTGGCTCTTGTTCCATTTGATTTGCAGATGTGCTGCATTTCCATTAGGGGAAGGTTAGAGACTACTCTGTAGACCAGGTACATGTCACTTCTTAGCAGTCTGCAGATACAAAGTACAGTGACAGGGCTTTCAGTCTTTCAATGTAGGTTATGTTTTGGAGGCCCTGAATTTTCTTGTTGAGAAACCTCTGTTGCCTCCAGCTGCTGCACGTGTCTGGTGAAGTACATGCAAAAGGCAGCACTGTACTCTATTAGTGGTCTGATGATGGTCAAGTACAGAGAAGTTATAACATCTCTTGACCTGCATGCTATGTCCTTGCTTATGAGTTGTGATACATCGAAGACTTTCCTTACCACTGTTGAAACTTGGTGGTCAAAGTTCAGATTGCTATCAAGCTATGTTCCCAAATCTTTCAACACTGGGTTTGAGCTTAGGGGGGTGCTGTCAATATTGAAATTTGCAGGGACTTTCTCTTTAACAAAGGAGGTGATAATGCACTTTTTTCTGTTTAGTTTTAGGCCATGGCTTTCACTCCAATCATTTGTCTGTGTTAGCCCCTTTTGTAATATGTTTACATCATTTGGGGACTCAGTGATTGTGCCCAATTTGCATTCATCAATGATTTTTGTAAGCCACAGGCCATCTACTTTCACCTGCACTTCCAAGAACTAGATTCCAAACAGTAGAGGGCCCAGCACAGATCCTTGTGGTATGTCACCGGTAACTGCTGTACTTGTAGAGGTGGAATCCCCCAACTTTGACAGTATGCATTCTGTGAATGTGCCAGTTGGCTATCCATCTAGTGATGTATTGATTAATCCCCATCTGTGAGAATTTCTCAATGATACTTGAGTGGAGGATTTTTTCTGAAACCTTGGCTAAGTCATGATAGGCAGTATGTACTATTTTGTCTTCATCCAGGGCTTTGGTCGATCAGGTTTGATAAGCATGATCTACCCTTAACAAAAGCAAACTTGGTCAGGTCAAGAGTTTGAAGGTCACCTGTGTCCTTGTTGATAAGGTCCATGATGATTCTTTCCATGGCCTTGCAGATAAGGCTGGTTAGGCATATGGGTCTGTATTTCCCAGGGTTGGCTGATGGACTCCCTTTGAGCAAGGAGATTACTGTTGCTTTTCTCTGCTCTGCTGGAACAAAGCCAGTGCTTAGGCTGAGGTTAAAGAGAGTGCCAAGTTGTTATGCTAGGTCTTGTTTTAGATTGTTTAGTAAGCAGCCTGGGATGTTATCTGGTCCCATAGAAGCTGTATTTTTTTTGCCTTGGATAGTGCAGATATGACCTGCTCTTTGAAGATACTATGTAGAGGACTAATGTCAGGTATGTTTTGGGGTATGTCTGGTGGAGACAGGGAACTGCAGTTTGAACCAAATCTGTCAGCTAGCAGGTTGTCAATTTCCTCATTTTCAGTATAAGAGGTACTGTCCACTATAAGTTTGGTACATAGTTGGGCATTCCCTTTTAGATTTTAGGTGTAGCTAAGGAATGCCTTATGATTATCTTTAACTAGGGATGGTAATTTAGCTTCATAAATAGCTCTAGAGGACTTTACAAGATATCTGATTTGGTTGTTCAAGCTGTGGAGCGTATAGTTATGTGGTTGAGTAAGTTCCCTCTTGTTCTTAGGCATCAGTTTCTTCTTTTAGTTATAAAACCTATTTATACTTCAGGTCTACAAGGGTGACTTGTTTTTTCGGGAGGACTTGGCTTTGATCCAGTCAGGTACAGCAAAGTCTATAGAGTTTAGGTGGTTATACAGGGAATTTGTGTACTTGTCTGCATAGGAGTAATTGTTGGCTGTGTCAGCAGGGGGCATAAAAGTTTTTATATCATCACCTAATAGGCTGTAGTTTGCTTTGGAGAACTTTTTCATATTGTTTGCTCCTTTTGGGGTGCCATGTCTGGTTGTTACTTCAAACAAGACAGATTTATAGTCTGACCTTACCAGGGAGTTGAAGAAGAATGGCAGTGTTTCAAAACAGCATGTTTGAGGACAACAGAACAGATATGTGGCCAAGCCAGGTATGGAAAAAAGGTACATAAAGAAAGATGGTAGTGGAATGCAGAAGTCCAGGAAGTCATCAACAAAAAAAAGTGCAGGAAAAAGTGGGAGACAGAAAAGACTGACCAGGCTAGTAAGGAATACTAGTTGGCTAACAAAAAGGTAAGACAGGAGTTGCAGGAAAAATGAACGGGGCATTGGAAGTACTCTACCAGTTTCTGACAAGTGACTCAGTAGGTGGCACAAAAAACAATATCAGATTGCAAGGCAAAGACAAAAGGATAAAGAAAGTAGTCAGTCACCCTTTATAAGGGATGTCAGCAGCAAATGCTCTCCTGTTCACATGACATCAATTGCAGATGAAGGGCATATTTCTAGCAGCTTCTGAATTAAAAAAAAAAAAACAACAGAAGCTGTACTGCTCCAGATGCAGTTTATGATGAGATAAGAAGAGGAGCCCACCCTAGAAGAAGTAATAATAGCACTAAGGAAAATGAAGTCAGGGAAAGGAGCAGGCTCAGATGAGGTCACAGCAGATATGATAAAGATGCTGGGTGACATAGGGAGAAATGGCTACTAAGGGTACTTATAGCAGTGTGGAAAGAAAGGCATATCCCATATGATTGGAGAATAAGCATAGTCGTGTCAGTATACAAGAACAGAGGGGCATCCTCAGCTGTGGGCAGTACAGAGGTATCAGACTCCTGTCACATTGCATGAATGTTCTGGACAGGGTGACTGATAAATGGATATGCAGAGTAGTAGAATGTAAGATGGGAGATGAGCAGTTCAGATTCAGATTGGGATGCAGCTTGATGTTTGCAGTGATGCAAGTAGTAAGAAGCTAGAGATGAGGAAAGAGTCCAACTGGGCATTCCTAGACTTGGAGAAAGCATATCACAAGGTCCAAAGTAAGATTATTTAGGCAGTACTGCTGTGGTTTGAAGTCCCAGAAACACTGGCAGAATTAGTGCAGGCTATCTACTAGGACCCCATGCCTCAAGTACAAACAGGTTTCAGCCTTACAGAGGGGTTCCCAATGGGAGTGGGTGTACACCAGGGCTCAGCTCTGAGCCCACTACTGTTCATACTGGTGATGGACTACACTAGCAAACAGGGTGGAGCAGACAGATCAGCAAAGTTGCTGTATGCAGATGATGTGGCATCACAGGCAGACTCTGAACAAGAATTTCAGCAAAGGATGGTGGAATAGAATGCAGAACTGAAGGCACATGAGGTGAAACTAAGCACAGCTAAGACAGTGGTAATGGCAGTGAATTGGGGAAATCAGAAGAAGCAGAGAAATGAGATAGAAGGAAGGATAGTGGAACAGGTAAATACCTTCAGGTATCTGGGAGGGGTGGCTGAGGAGAAAGGAAGTCTGAATGAACAGGTCAAAGCTAGAATCAGAGAGGATGCAGCCAACTGGTATACGCTCTCAGGTGCAGTGAATGAGAGAAGAATGTCAAAGAAGCTGAAAAGTAAGGTGTACAAAACAGTAATGTCTCCAGTTCTACTGTATGGTACCGAAACCTGGGCAAGAAAAGCAGAGCAGATGAGGAAGCTAGAGGTGATGGCAATTAAGTGCCTGAGAAGGGTGGTAGGATGCATTCTGAGAAACAGATGAAGAAATGAGGACACAAGAGCAGATGCCAAAGTAGCTCCAATTGCAGAAAATATCAAAGAGAACAGATTATGGTAGTTTGGACATGTGCAGAAAAGTAGAAGACAATCTGGTGAAGAAGATTTGGGAAAGACAGGAAAAAGGTATGCAGAAATGAGGACATCTAGCAAAGAGGTGGATTGTGTGACAGTTAGGCCTGAGTGCCAGAGAAGGCAGGAGTGTGGCATTAAATCGAGAGAGATGGAAAAAGTTAATGCGATACTCTGACCACATGTAGAAATTGGGGAAAAGGGAGTTGTTGATGATCATCATTACCATCTACGTGTAGAACAATAACATGAGAAAGGTCAATCTGATGAATCAGGTCACCCAAAAAAGACAAAATCTGTGAGTACCGCGAGACTAGCAAACCTTTCCCAATAAGTTTGAAGGAAGGGGGATCTAGTCCTGAATTTACACCATTGGGCTGAATATCTGCTCTCTTCGCTGCCCAGGAAATGTAGGAATGGAAAGCAGTACCACTTGGACTACACCTGAAGAATAAAAGAGATTCAACCGACTACCTAATGTAGCTCAAGAAAGGCATCAGAAAATCAATGCCTTACCCTCTTATTTACTGCAATAAACTGCCCTTCTCTAGTTCCCAATATGATGCAGAGTGGGGGACATGCCAAGACTAGAAATGTTTTGGACCTGGAAAGCTTTATGCAACACATTAGTAAACATAATGGGTGTGATGAACCTATTGTTGTACTTCTGTAACACCACTACAGAGTAAAAAGTAGGGGCAAATAAATAATTAAAAAGGGTCTCCTCCCACTGAACCGGACACAACAAAAGAGGGGAACAGAAGCATAAATTAATCAAGCACTCACCAGCCAGCTGGTCTGTCTTAGACCTGTGCAGTCAAACAGATATAGAATCATGAAAACATACATGTCCTCCCCACTTTAGACTAAGCGACATTTCCTCAACCCTGAAAGCCCCCAAATACATCCAGGTAGCTAGGATAACATCAGTGACATAATGTATACAACAGGGCATGATTTCATGAATTCCCTGAATAATGACCCAAGAGAAAGATCAATAGGCTGGCAATGATCAGCAACCCCACCCAAGGTCTTGACCAAACAATGACTGATCTAGAAACCAGCTAGTCTTTGGTGAAATCGAGTAACCTGATTGCTTTGACCCAAAACTTAAAGGCCAAAAGATGAGTTTGGATGGCTCTGGCTGCTTCTTTAGAATGAACCTGGAAACCAGGAACCAACAATTATTGTTGGAAGACCAGATTCTTTTAGTTGTAGGTACCTCTTCCAAAAAATTTACAAAAATGCAGTAATACAGGAACAATATGCCCTCTTGCTGCTTGCTGCCCTCTACTGTCAGATCAATTGAGCAGTTGTTCCTCACCAATTATCTAAATGAAGTCTGGAAGTGCAGTGGACTCTTCGCACATCTCTGAGGTGAGGTCTCTGAATTTCTCAATCTTACATCATTATTCTTACCCGGAATGTGAAGGGCCCTAATTGAAAGATTCATCTGAGATGCCAGAGTAAGGACTGAACCCTAGGAGACTAATACGTTCTCTTGTTCAAAACATGAACTACTGCCAAACTATCATAATGGAAAACCACCTTCCTGTCAACGAAGAGGTCACCCCAAACACTAGCAGCACCCAAATGTACATAAGCTCCAACAATGTAATGTCCTTTCTCACTTCACCACCCCATCAGGACGGCCACAGGGAAGTTACACATCTGTGCTGTCAGTAGGGTCCCATTTAAAAATCACCCACTTCATCAGTGAACAACTGAACCTCTGTTGTTGACATCAAGTCCTTTTGCCAAAAAACAATCCTACCGTATTGAGCCAAAATTATTTAAAAATGGATATGTCTTCCTTGATCCTGCTAGTCACTCTTACCATGTGATGCTGACATTTTTCCCTCATTTAGCAAATTAGCCAGGATACTGATGAATGGCCTGCCTAGAGCAACTACCCTGCAGTCAACATTAAGCAGGCCTAACAATTCTAAACTTTTTGAAACTTAAAAATTGAAGAATTGCCTCTATTATTTTTTTGAACCTTATCAGGGTAAACCAGAATTTGGAGTGTAAAACATCTATCTCTAACCCTAGGAAACAGAAAGATTTTTAGAGGACTTAACCAATTTCCCTTCTGCAAAGGGAACCCCAAGCTTCATGTATAATTACTTAAATACCTTTAAAGCTGAATCAGCCCTTTCCCTGCCTTCACGGATGAATAGGAAGTCATCCAAGTAGTGCACCACTGACTGCTCTGAAACCATCCACTGCCTAATCTAATTTAACACTGAACAAATTTTTTCAGATGTCGAGCAAATGACTGAATACCCTATGGACATGCCAGTGTCCATGAAAAACTCCCCGTCAACCATCATCCCTATGAAAACTCAATCTGCTGGAAGGATGTGAAGTAAATAGAAGGCTGGCTGAATATCAGCCTTTGCCAACCAGGGGTCTTTGAACTTTCTAATGATGTCAGTGACATCCTCCAGAGTAATGTATACTATCATTAACTGAATAGCCCAAGTAGAATGACAGATGATGAATGTTTCTGTAATGACTTGGGGTCTTTTTTGATACTAAGCCAGGGGGAAATGTGCAGGTGAGGGACAGAGAGAGTAAGAATGGAGGCCTTACACCCTGCCTGTGGAAATGTCCTTCTTGAGGCATTCCTTCAACTCCTTTTCTTTGCAATGTATGGGATGTGAATTGTGACATGTGTGGCATTGAGGCACCCCCATAGCCTTCAAAGAAAACCATAGAGAAAACCTTTCCAAAAATCCTTGCTTTAATGACTCATTGGGATAACCTGTCAACAAGTGAAACAGAACCTCAGACTTCACAAGAAATGGAATAACTTCATCTTCTATGGGAGTGATGAAAAGAGGAGCCCCCCCACACTGTAAAAGGGCTGAGAACCCAAATGGGAACTAACCAGGGAGACCCAACAACCTGTCATTGAAATGTCGCTACTCTTTGTGCCACCACAGAACCTTCCCTTGCCCCTTACCACAAAATGAACAGACATGCTGAAAATAATGTATTGACAGGCAAAACCTGTTAGCAAAGACCCAACAAGTTTTCTACTTACTGTGACTTTATAACATGATCCCTGGAGATGAACCCCAGGCTTTTTCAAAAATAACACTTGACCAGGTGTCCGCATGTTTCTCCTCCAATTTAAGGGAAAGCTCTATGGCTTTGAGCATCCTGAACCTTGATCATACCATAACCACTTCCTTAACTGATCTGAAATAAGCTAATGGAGATAAAGCATAGCTAGGTTTGTGCTCTGCCAAGATAGACATAAAAGAAATAAAACCAGAAACTCTATTATCTCAGTTGCATAACTGGGCCTTACCTGATTGCCTCTTCCCTGGAACAACCAGGGCTGTCATTAAATCCTTACTATCTGCAACTTGGACATCCATGAGACACTAAATACCCTCACTGTCAACAAAGTCAAAATATCCACATATCCACATAGTCTCCCTTTAAAACCTTGTATCTCAATAACTGGGGTATATGTGAAATGATGACAGAATCTGAGGAGATATCCTTCCCTGCTTCACCCTCAGCAACTGTCTAAGGATTGTCTCACAAGAAAAAGCATTTGAAATGTCACTGGAATCCAAGGAGCAGCTTTCCCTAAGACCATCTGTATCCTGAAATCCTTTCTCTAAAACAAAACAAATCAAATAACCTGATCCTATCTACCTCAGCCAAAGTATCCAAAAAGATACCCAGCTGATACTCAGCTGATTGTGAAATACCTGACTCCTCAGTAACCAATGAGTCAGAAAAAATTACCTGGTGCCTCAGATGGCTCTGTGGAAACAGGCACTGTGCAGGAGGAATCACCTGCTCTTACCTCACATACCCTTTTCCTTCCGTGGGCTCTGAAGCACTTGCCTGCAAGAGCTTGGTCCATATACTATCTTTTCCTTGGTTCACTTCCATCAGGCCTGGTCTGTCTCTACCCAGTTGCCACCTCTTCAATAAGTGCCTTGGCCTGGGCTGCTAGCTCTTCACGTCCCATCCAAAAGTCAAGCATTATCTGCTCCTTTGCAGGAAGATGTAGAGAAATGAAGATATATAAAAAAAACTTCTTACCTTCTAATCTCCAATAACTCCAATCTAAATCAATACAAGAAAAAAAGCAACAAGAAATGTAATCATCACTTGAATTCTCATAACTACAAGATACTTTGAATATAATTTCTAAAAAAAAAATGGTAAAGACCCCCCCCCCTACACAAATACCAGGGTGATTGCCTTAATGTACAGGTGAGGACTTAACATATTAATAGACAGTAGTTATGGTTGCAATATTAATGCACTAATTAGTGAAAATAAAAAGCTTGTTATGTTATTAAAAAGGTATTTGTCTGGACATGGATATAATAGGAAAGCAAAATTAAAATGCCTCACTTGCTATAAATAAATAAATAAATAAGTATATATATATATATATATATATATATATATATATATATATATATATGTGTGTACATATATATATATATATATATATATATATATATATATATATATATATATATATATGTATATATATATATATATATGTATATATACATATATATATATATATATATATATATATGTACATATATATATATATATGTACACACATATATATATATATATATATATATGTATATATATGTATATATATATATATATATATATATATATATATATATATGTATAACTAGGCTAGGCAGGTCTATGGATGAAGGAAACTATGTAATTTAAAGATTAAGACAATTAAAACACCTTAGGGGGAAGATGATGGGTGCCAAGCATCTGTGAGCATTCTACAATGCTGACCAACATAATGTTAACAAACTAACAGACATCCAAACTAAAGACCCAATACCACAGGAAGTAAGGAAAAAGACCCAAAACAAAGAGAAACAAAGCTGGTGAAAACCAGTGCTCTCAACAAATATGGACAAACTTAAACAGAATAAGGGACAAATTCACAAACATAAAATAAACTGGGACCCTTTAAAATATTAATGCTATTAACTTACACCTTGACGGACTAAGGAATAAAAAGTGATGCATAATGACTGAAATAAAAGCGGTATACAGCTCTAAATGTTGTAGTTATTTATTAAGCATAATCCAACATGCTTGAAATGTCACCAGTAAAAAGAATGGCAGTAAACTAAAGAATGTATGTAAAGAGCCTATGCCAAGGAAATATTCAAACAGGGAGCACCGCAAACATACCGCTAAACCTCTTAGTGCAACAGATTGTAAATATTGCTCTAACTTTAAAGTTAGCTGTGCATTAACATGTTTTTTTTGAAGGATATGAAGCCTGAAACTCAAAAGTTTGTCATTATTTAGTGACTGCAATCAGTGATTTCCCAGAAAACCACACACATTATGAGGATAGGACCAAAAATATGAAGCAAAATCTGGAGATTCTGCAAACATCAGAACAACTGAAGGGCATGGCCATCGTGTCTCACAACCTCTTAGTTCATGAAATCTGGACAAAGCCTACAGTAACTGGGGGACAAAGGCCCAAAAATAGGGACAGATTTCAAACAGTGCCTTATAAACTTAGAATGTTGCAAAAATAACAGGATTTGTATTAGCGTGCCTTTTTTGATATGAAGTCTGAAACTCCAATGTACGTGATTTAGAGTCTTCAGTCCTGAGTCGGTTGAAAACCACATATTTTATGAGGAATAAACAAACAATATGAGGGAAAAAATCTGGAAATCCTGACAGTTGTGAGATATGATGGCCACAAATCATTAACAAGTGCAAAGACTGCACAAAGCCTATTGATACCTTTCACTTATATGTATGTGTATATATATATATATATATATATATATATATATATATATATATATATATATATTTACACACACACATACATACACATGTATGGGTCTACTTCACTTTGCCAGGAACTCATTTGGTAGAATTTCATTTCACCGAAAGGTCACATTACCAAAAACTCATTTGACCAATACTCATTTCACAGAAGGCTTACAATGCTGCATTTCAACATACTGCATTTTACAACCAAAATTCAATTATTGGACCAGGAATTGATGAGGAACTATAATAAACAGACAGAAATTGATTTATTAAGATGTCAAAAAGAGCTGTTTCTACTTCATAATAGAAAATTGACATTCTATGAACAAAGAAACTTAGTAAAATACGCAAATCATATTCAAACTCCCTCGAAAGCGTTAGCTCGTATTATTAATCAGACAAAATCAACACGAGTAATTACTGAAATAAATTATAATAATAAAACACATACTGATAAGGCAGATATCATGAATACTTTTGAACTACTCTTTAACCAGATCTATGGCGATCAGCAAGCACTTTTGCAAGATAAAGATAGGAAAGATTTTCTACAGAAAATTACTTTCCCAAATATTGATAAGGACTCCCATAGAGAGTTAATTAAACCGATTACAGTGGAGGAGGTTTTAGAGGTAATCAAGAAGCTGAAGCCTCATAAAGCCCCAGGGCCAGATGGTCTGACCTCGGAATTCTACAAATCTTTTAGTGAGATTCTGAGTAGAGTACTGTCACAGATTTTCAATTATATAATTCTGAATAGAATTAATGGTCCCCATTTTAATGCCTCAAAGACAATCCTGATATTGAAGGAGAAAAGTGATTCTAAAAATCCAGATAACTACAGGCCCATATCACTCCTGAATATAGACATGAAAATCATGACATCCATTCTGGCAAATAGACTGAAAAAGGTAATAAATTTAATAATATCAGAGGAACAGGCAGGGTTTATAGATGGGAGACAGACCACTGACAATACATTAACGCTCCACACATTAATTTCTTATGTGAAGCATAAAAATCTTAATATGTATGCCCTAATAATTGACGCACAGAAAGCATTCGACAGAGTTAATTTGGTATATTTATTTGACATGCTGCCATATTTTAATATACCTCAGGAGTTTATTTTAACGTTAAGGAAATTATACAACAATGCATATACAAATTTATTCATAAATCACGAATGCTCTAAAAGGATACAAATCAAAAATGGTACCCGACAGGGCTGCCCATTATCTCCTATTTTATTTAATCTGTATTTGGAACCATTATTTTTACACATTAAGCAAAATGTTTTCTATAATTCTCCAGTACTTTATGGGATAAAGATTAAGATTGCTGCCTTCGCAGATGATTTAAATATATACTGCACCACACCTGTTTCTGATACTGAAAAAATATTAACAGCAATAGAAAACTTTGAGAAAATCTCCAATTATAAGCTAAATTTCAAAAAAAACAAGATATTCCCACTAAAGACACCCACACCCTTTTCACTGTTACCACTGATAGGACAAGTAATGACGGAAGAAAGGATAAAATATCTGGGGATTTTATTTTCAACTGAAAATAGAGATTTCTTTATGAATAACGTTAAGTCAACTTGGGATCAAATAACATTGGATCTAAAAAGATGGAGTAAATTGAAGTTGCCATTGATGGCAAGAGCCGCAATTATAAAAATGAATGTTCTTCCCAGAATGTTATATATCTTTAGAGCTGCACAACTCAGAATTACGAAAAAAATTTTTAAACAGTTTCATATAGGACTGGGGAGATTTCTTTGGGAACCCAGGAAGACGAGGATATCATATGAGAAATTGATGGCTCCAAAAAATAAGGGGGGGGCTTGATCTACCGGATTTTGAAACTTACTATTTAGTGATTCATGCTAACAGGATTTTAAGGGCGACTTACTTTGATAGTGATAGTAGGAAATGGACACCCAAATGGGTGCTCCTAACTTATAGGCATGTAAGGGGAGTGGGAATCAACTGTAAAGCACTACCCTTTTTAAATAATCGAACACTTAGTAAATACGATTTAATGGAGCATATCAAGAACTATGTAACGTCGATTCAAACACTTTTCACTTCTTTAAACTTACTAAAGTATATGATGGTCTTTCAACCTTTCCATGGGAACCCAAATTTAACAATTGGTAGTCAACTGATAGATTTAAAGAAATTCCCCCTAATAAAAGATTTAACCGTACTTGATTTATACCCTTTCCTGGGGGTAGCAGTACATGATATTTTAAAGGAGATGAATCTTCCCATTTCTTATTTAATTATCGTGAGGCAACTAAAAGATCTGGCTATAAATTATTTTAATAACTCCGAACTTAAAGAAGAGGACTTAAATATATCTCGTAATCTGTGGGAAGCACTGTTACAGGATAGAAAATATATAACCACTTCATATAAATTGATAAAAGAGAGGAAATACAATAAACACATTCTCTTATCGAATTACTGGAAGGAGAAATTAATATTGGTAGACGACAGTAAGATATTGGAGGCATTTAGTCTAACATTAAAGTCAGTATCCCTTCAAAAATTGGTATTTACGCAACTGATGATATTTAATAATGCCTACTATACTCATCTCACTCTTCACAAATTTGATTCGAAGAATTCACCCAAATGCCCACAATGCTTAGATCAGACAGCTGACTTGTTACACATGTTCTGGAGTTGTAAGTGCATTTATAAATTGTGGAATTCATTAAAACTGCAGCTACAAAAAATGGGCTACCAAAACTCAACACTCTCTTGGGAATTTATGATCCTTCATATTCCCCCGGAGAATTTAGATAAATCAAGAAGGATCGTAATCATGAATATTTGCTTATTAATGAAATTGTATATAGCCTCAAATTGGCTTAACCCGGCCCAGACATTGTGGGAAAATTTTAGATTGTTAGCAATAAGACATATTTTAGCGCATAAATTGTTAATCAGTGACCACAAGAAAAGCATAAACAGTATAAAGATATGGGAGCAAATTTTCAACATTGTGTTGGCCTAGAGGTTCCTATCCACTTTCTCTCAGGACATATAGTAATAGTACAGAATCAATCTTAGACTAGTTATAGGTTGTAAGGATAATACAGATTGTTGGCTTGGGTTTTTTGTTGTTTTTTTTTTCTTTGTTAGTACTGTATTTACTGTTAATATATGATGTTGACATACAATGTGGATGTAACTATTGGAAGCAATCGTGTACATACTGTATATATTGTGTGGATCTGTAATATTGTTTTGAAAAATAATAAAAAAGGATTATTGAAAAAAAAAAAACATACTGCATTTTACACCATACACATGCACACTTACAACACCAATGACTCTTTCCAGAACTTAAAAAACACTTACTTACCCTCTTAACAGAAACTGGACAATATAAAACCAAACTAGGTGGGGGACTATGTCCCCAACACCTCCCTAACTATATATAATAACTCCAGGATTGCACTACAATGGGGTAAGGAGCGTATACCTTTTAAATGCCTTACAATACTCTACACAAATAAAATGTAGTATGTCGAAATGCAGCATTGTAAGCTTTTTGTGAAACGAGTTTTCAGTGATTTGAACTTTCGACGATTTGGTCTCAGTGAAATGAAATTCTACCAAATGAATTTTTGGCAAAGTGAAGTAGAAGTATAAATAAATAAATAAATAAATAAATAAATAAATAAATATATATATATATATATATATATATGTGTGCGTTCATATATACATACTATATATATATATATATATATATATATATATATATATATATATATATATATCTATATACATACATACATACAGTAGATATAAAAAGTGTATGCACCCCTGTTAAAATGCCAGGTTTTTGTGATATAAAAAAATGAGACCACAATCAATCATTTCAAAACTTTTCCCACCTTTAATGAGACCTATGACCTGTACAATTCAATTGAAAAACAAACAAATCTGGAAAAAAATATAAAATATAAAAAAAAAAAAACGTACAATATGCTGGTTGCCTTTAACTAATACTTTGTTGAAGAACCTTTTAATTTAATTACAATATTCAGTCTTCTTGGTTAGGAGTCTATCAGCATGGCACATCTTGACTTGGCAATATTTGCCCACTATTCCTTGCAAAAGCACTCCAAATCTGTCAGATTGTGAGGGCATCTCTTGTGTACAGCCCTCTTCAGGTCACCCCACAGATTTTCTATTGGCTGTAGGTCTGTGCTATGGCTAGGCCATTCGAAAACTTTAATTTTCTTCTGGTGAAGCCATTCTTTTGTTGATTTGGATGTATGCTTGGGGTCATCGTCGTGTTGAAAAGTGAAGTTCCTCTTCATCTTCAGCTTTCTAGCAGATGTCTGAAGGTTTTGGGCCATATTCCCTCTACCTTGACTAAAGCCCCAGTTCTAGCTGAAGAAAAGCAACCCCAAAGCATGATACTGCTACCGCCATGTTTCACTGTGGGGATGGTGTGTTTTTGGTGATGCAGAGTATTGTTTTTGCACCAAATGTATCTTTTGGAGTTGTGGTCAAAAAGTTCAAAATTGGTCTTATCAGACCATAACACATTTTCACACATGCTTTTGGGAGACTTGATGCATTGTTTTGCCAATTTTATCCAGGCCTAGATGTTTTTCTGTATAAGAAAATGCTTCCATCTTGCAACCCTACCCCATAG
This sequence comes from Protopterus annectens, assembly GCF_019279795.1. Taxonomy (NCBI): domain Eukaryota; kingdom Metazoa; phylum Chordata; order Ceratodontiformes; family Protopteridae; genus Protopterus; species Protopterus annectens. The sequence goes on along the minus strand of NC_056743.1, from coordinate 548,191,906 downwards.
TCCAGACATACAGAGAATATGGGAGATTGTTGTTACATGTAGTACAGAATCAGCTCCTTCAGTGTTAATGTAGGTCTCTTGGCACCCTCCCTGACCAGTTTTCGTCATGTCTTTTCATCAATTTTGGAGGGGCGTCCAGTTCTTTGCAATGTCACTGTTGTCCCATATTTTCTCTCCCTTTTGATGCTTCTCTTCCCTGTGTTGCATGTATAGCCAATGCTGTGGACATTTTTTTGTACCCTTCTCCTGACTAATATCTTTCAACAGTGAGATCCCTTTGATGGTTTGTAAGCTCTCTGCAAACTATGGCTTTTGCTGTAGCAGGCAACTGAGTAAATGTCAGGAAAATCCTGCTAGGACAGCTGAACTTTATTTGGGGTTAATCAAACTCTTTTTAAATTATGGCAGGTGTGTACCCAAGAAGACTGAATGCTGCAATTAAATCAAAAGGTGCTTTAACAAAGTATTAGTTTAAGGGTGTGCATACTTATGCAACCAGAATATTGTACGTTTTTTTTATTTTTTATATTTTTACCCCTAACAGATTTGTTTGGTTTTTATTTGAATTTTACAGGTTAATTGTTACATTAAAGGTGGGAAAAGTTTTGAAATTATTTATTGTGGTCTCATTTTTTTTTATATCACAAAAACCTGGCATTTTAACAGGGGTGTGTACACTTTTTATATCCACTGTATATATATATATATATATATATATATATATATATATATATATATATATATATATATATAAATATATAGATATATAGATATAAATATATATATATATATATATATACATATATATATATATAGGTCTCCTTCAGTTTGTCAAAAGTACACTTCTTCAACAAACAGAAGGATGAGCCCACTTCCGCGAAAGTGCAGTACATCGAAAATGTACTTTTGCGAAAGCCAATTTGCCAAATCACTTTACAGTGGGGATAGGGAATATATCATTTTCTCCACTGTAGTGTGATCTTGTAGTTAGTATATTTAAGTAGGAGGGGTGTTGGAGGTGCAGACCCCCACATGGAGGGTGCAGGAGGGCTTTCCCCCTGCATAAATGTGATTTAGTGTTTTGGGATTTTTTATTTTTTTGTGTTTGGTTTTGTTTTTCATTATTTTGTGTTTCATGAAAGTGCATTTTTGAGAAAGTGTACTTTTGCAAAAGTAATTTTGAGGGTTTACGTTTCGATGAATCATAATTTATTATTATTATGATTATTAAATAAATAGAAGAAAACAACTCATCCAAGGTCACTGGGCAAGCAGCAAATAAGTGTCACAGTGTTACTGTGCCGCTCACCAAAATATGCAAGCCCCTGGAAGAAAGCTAGGCTTAAATAGTCCATTCACACCACCACAATGACACAAATCTAGGAGGAGAAACCCATCTCTGAAGCAAAGGTCACATTCTTTTTTTACAGAAATGTTAGTCTTCAATATCTAGCTGATGCCCTTTAGATATTTGAAGGTTTTTGCTCTATATTTTAATGCAAAAGAGGCAAATCGCATACACAACTGACAATTTCACAGATGCTTACTAAGTATTATATTACACAATAAAGTGTTTTCTTTATACATTCATTTTTCATCTGCTAATATCCTTTTATCTGTTGTGTGGTAGCATTTCCTAATGCTAAACCACATTGGCATGTTTTTGAAAGCTATTACTATCCCCATCTACTCATATATATATATATTTTTTAGTTCAGGTGACACATGAATAAGAGTTTAAATTGTTTAAAGTTTCCCTGTATCCTTTGACTGGAAAGAAGGTAATATTATTTTATATGGAAAGATAAATAAAGATATATGGAAAGCATTATTAATTACACTATGGAGATTTCTTTGTGGTGTTATATGACTTAAGAATTTTGCTACATCTCATCTATTTTTTTGTATTTTCCAAAAGACTCGATGGACAATAGCAACATATCACATTATTGATATAGTGCTGAAAGCTTGTTTTATTTTTTCTTTTTCCAGCTGGAGAAATTATTGTAGCATAAAGGGAAATATGCTAACTCCATTAATTATTCAGAACTAAAATATTAAAGAAAATGAGGTTCCAGCTTACTTTAAGTGCCTTTGCTAAATTGTTTGTGATACCTGAGTTATCATTGATGGTATATAAAACAAATAAATACTGCATGCAGAATAAATATTAGCACAAAATATCTGCAAATGTACAGATAACACTGTCTTAACTTAATACCCAGAAGTATTTTCAAATATATGAAATTCTCCTTATTATGTGTGCATAAACAAAATATAAAATGGTCTATGCCTAGGAAACGTTAAAGGAATCCCCAGCCAAGGTACATTTTTAAGCTAAAATAAGTCATAATTATTATCTGACTGCTGAATGTTGTACTGGAGTGTAATAAATGAAGCCATCATCATTGGATAAAACGTTGTAACACTCTTTTTTTAAATAGTTCCTATTGACAATCAATTAAAAATACCATTTGTGAGCATTCCATTTGATATAATTTTCTCTGCAGGTCATATTTGAACTATAACCAGTTATGAATATTGGAATAGAACTAGATATGCCAACTTCCATTAGCCTTTGCTAAATAAGTACATTGATGTATTGTATAACTGTTGTAGGCTACACACAAAAGTGCGCTAGCCTGTTTATAGCATTTACAGTGTTTTCTGTGTGTTTTTCTGCTGTTTCCTGAAAAAACAAAACAAAAAAAAATATTCTCTTTTCCCGCCTTTGCTGAACTAGATTAGTCCAGATTTCAGGTTTTGCTGAATTCCGGACTGTGGTATAGTTTCCTGTGTTGCCCATATCCTTACTTGGATAGGAGGAAGCTTCTCTGTTCACCAGTGAGAGTGGGGAGCTTTGAGCAGCCTATCTGTCCCTGGAGGAGTGGTCTCAGCCCTGAAACTAGTAGCTTATTGGCTGCTCTGGGTCAATTCCTATCTCTTTCAGTTTCCCTGCTTTAGAACCCGCATTTGTGCGGTTTTGCACAATTTTGCACATAGCGCAGCGCCGCTTAAATGGGTTTAAACTGTTCCCGGCTCCACAAAGTCTGCTCTTCACTTTTTCCCTTAGAACTGTTCTAAATCTCAAAATAAGCACTCTGTTTTCATTCTAAAGCCCTGCAGTTGCTCGTATAAGTAATGTTATAAGTAAGCACTAATAAACTAAAGCACTACACTCTCTAATACTCCCTTTAAGTACTTGGCTCCCTATTGGTCCTTTTTGATCAGTCAAAAAGTAGTTCCTTATACTATTCTGGCATGTCCAAAAGTCAATTTCGGGTTTACTCTCCAGTCCAGCTGGTGAATCTGGGAATCTTGAGGCAATGTTACAACTGCCTTATGTACACAGACCACCCTCTCCTCCTCCCAACAAGCTCAAATATATGTGAGAGCTGCAACTATATAGCCAAACTGGAGGCTGAGCTCTCTCAACCCAATACTGGTGCAGTCAGTCAGGAGGAGAAGGTAACCACACACACCACAAATCCAGTCTCACATAGACCTATCGCAACAGAAAACCAAACAGATAAACACACAAAAACATACTCGGAGGCTCTAAATAAAAGCTGCCCAAGCAGCAGAGACCTCAAAAGCAGACATCCAAGCAACCGCTACCCTACAACAATACTCATGTATCACATAGTTCACAAAGTCAGTGTGCCACACAGTCACAGCCCTTAAGGCTAAACAACACACCTAATACACTTGTAATAGGTGACTCTATTGTCAGACACACTGATGTCCCACTCACCAGGCTGAACAAGGAGGAGGTCACTGTAAGCTGCCTGTCGGGTGCCAGGATCCACCACATAACACAAGCACTCAGGTCACTCCAAAGCAAGTACAAATATGACTCCGTCATTGTCCATGCTGGTGTGAATGACCTGAGATGTACCTCCCTGGACTACATAAAAAGAGACATAGAGGAGCTCTCTGATCATGAAGCCCAGGCCGGTATGACCATGACCTTGAGTAGCATCTTACCCTCACCAAGAATGATGCCACAGTATAAAGACAAAATGATCAATTTTAACAATTGGCTAAAGTATTGGTGTCATTCAAAGGGGATCCAGTGTCTGTCAGCCTGGGATGACATGCTTGACAAGCCACGCTGCTTCGATAGGGACAGCTTGCACCTGTCACCCCTGTGCTTTCGAATACTGGCTAAGGCTCTTGGCACCCCCATAGTGCCTTTTTTAGGCAGGGCTCAAAAGACAAACCCACCTCCATAGACAACACAAAGAAAAAGAAACTAAGGGTAATGCTGCTCAATGCCAGAAGTCTAAACCTCAAGATGCACGCACTCGAGGCTCTCCTCAATATGGAGAATATCGATATCTGTGCAGCAACAGAAACCTGGTTCAAGGCTCCCGAGAGCACCCCAGCACTACCAGGTTATACCTCATACCATGCTTTTCGGCCCCAAAACTCAGACCGAACCACAAAAGGAGGGGGAGTATCCATATTCATCAAAGATACCGACACCTTCAGGTTAGTGGCACTGCATGAAGCATCAGAGATCATCCATGTGCAACTAACAGTGGGTAAAACTGCCTTTCAGTTTGTAGCCTGCTACAGACCACCCTCCCAAACTCAGGAACCCCACTCGGCTTTCCTGAGAACACTGGAGAATATGAAGGTCTCTCCAAACACCATTATATTGGGTGACTTCAACTACCCAAACATAGACTGGGAGTACTACTCAAGCCCCAACACCCTCGCCCAACGGATCCTAGAATTTATAAACTCAAATGCTATGGAACAACTGGTCAACACTCCCACAAGAGGGGAAAACATATTGGACCTGATCATCACCAACATGGGGACTCTATGTTCCATACCAAAGGTATACCCCTCATTGGTAAGATCTGACCATAAATTAATCTCACTGGACATCCATATCCCGTCCCCACCCCCAGCCAAGGAAACCACGGTGAAGAACTTCTCAAAAGCAAATTTCACACTTCTCAAAACCGAGGTTCATAGGTTCATACTAGGCTATCTGCCCGAGGGCATTTATAAGCCTAGCCCATAGTTTTGTGGCTTACGCCACCCCTTTAGTTTGGAGAAACTATGCCCATTATTTTGCTGTGCCTCTGTCGAGCAGTGACACTGAGGTAACCCCTGGGGTGTATCTGCGATCTCCCATCCATTGGTCAAGATTCCTCTTGAACAAGGCCAGCGAGGTGCTCTGCCTCACATAAACCGGGATTTTGTTCCACAGCATAGGGAGTCTTTGGGTGATGAATCTATCCCTCCAGCACGTCCTATTAATAACCGTGTCGAGGTTTAAGTCTCCTGCCCTTGTGGCTCTGAGGGATCTAGATTTTTTGAGATGAAGCATGTTCATCAAATCTGGATTTGACATGGCCTTGTATGTCAGGCATAGGTCACCTCTGAGCAAGCAGTAAGCAACTGAATATAACTGGAGTTCTTTCAGTCGGGCAACATAAGACAGATTTTTGAGACCCTTTATCCTTTTGGTGAGGAACTTTTGTGGCCTCTCCAGCTGCTGCAAGTGTCGGGTCAGATACATTCCGAATGGGGCATTGTACTCGATCATTGGTCTGATGAGTGATGAGTATAGGGAGACTATGACTTCCCTTGATCTAGATGTGAATCCCTTCATGATAAGGTGGGCAATGTAGAAGGTCTTCCTAACTACTTTAGCAATATGAGTGTCGAATGAAAGGCTACTGTCAACCTAATAACTTCTTCTGTGTTCAGGGGATTGCCACCTATATGGTAGCTAGGGGTAACCTTATTTTTCCCGAAGGGTATGACTATGCATTTCTTGGCATATAACTTTAGGCCATGACTCTGGCATCAGTTATCCGTTTCTGTGAGACCCTTCTGAAGGATATCTGTGTTGGATGTGTTTTCAACTATGGCTTCCAGTTTGCAGTCATCTGCAAACTTTGTCAGCCATAACCCTCCTGTGTTTGCTTGTACTTCAGAAAAGTAGATGCCAAACAAGAGTGGGCCCAGGACTGAGCCCTATGGGACACCACTTGTGACAGGCTTTGAGTCTGACATGGCGCCAGCAACTCTGACCCTGTGGGTTCTGTCACTCAGCCAGTTTGCAACCCATCTTGTAATGTATGGGTTTACATTTAAGTTGATGAGTTTTTCAATGATACCCGAGTGAGGTATTGTATCAAAAGCCTTCGCCAGGTCAGGTAGGCTGTATGGACTGCCTTTCCCTCGTCAATGGCCTTGGTGACTGTTTCAAAAGTCAACCAAGTTTAAAAGGCATGATCTGCCTTTGACAAAGCCAAACTGGGTTGGATCCAAAGTCTGCAAGTTCCCTATGTCTTTATTTATGAGATCCATTATGATCCTCTCCATGGCTTTGCAGATAAGGCTTGTCAAGCTAATGGGATGGTAATTTCCAGGGTCGGTGGAGGCACCGCCTTTGTGGAGTGGGACCACAGTCGCTCGCCACTCCTGGAGTGCACGATCCGGAGGTGAGACTAAGATTAAACAGCTGTCCTAACTGCGGGTTTAATTCCTCGTTGAGTTCATGGAGCACACAGCCGGGGACACCATCAGGTCCCATGGATGCTGTGTTCTTTGCCTTGGAGAGAGCAGTTCTCACCTGGGCGTTAGAGATGTTTGGGGGGCTACAATCATTTGGTATAGATATCTCTCCTTTAAGGGGAGAGGGGGGGGAGAAGTTTGCACTGAACCTGTCAGCCAGTATGTTGGCAATGTCTGTAGGATCAGTAATCTTCACATCATTTTGAACTAATTCTGAGCATATCTGGGAGTTTCCTCCTAGGTTTCTGACATAGCTAAAGAATGCCTTATGGTTGTCTTTAGAGTCCTTAGCTATTTCTTTCTCAAAATTAGCTTTGGATGATTTTATGAGAGCTCTTAGCTTTTTACTTATAGTGATCAGCGGTGTCCTACCTTTTAAGGATTTTGCTCTATCTTGTAGTAGCTTTCTCCTTTTGTTGTAGAGTTTGTTTATGGCTGGGGTCCACCAGACTGGACGATTGCCTTTGGTACAAAGAGTCTTTGTTTTGCTTGGGATTGCCTGATCCATGCAGCCCTGCAGGTGCTGGTAGAAGGCATTTGTAAGTGATTCAGCAGTTTGAGTAATGTTAACCGCGGGCTCAGGGGCCTTAAAGGAGACCACACTAGTCTTTAGAAGTGTGAAGTCGGCTTTCGAGAAGTTCTTTACTGTGGTCTTTTTCATTTCGGGGGGGCGGGATGAGGACCTCCAGCGAGATTAGTTTGTGATCAGATCTCACCAGTGAGGGGTATACTTCTGGCATTGAACATTGTGCTCCCATGTTCGTGATGATGAGATCAAGTATGTTTTCTCCTCTTGTGGGGATGGTGACTAGTTGTTCCATGGCATTTGAGTTTATGAATTCCAGGAACTTTTGGGCTAGAGTGTTTGGGCTTGAGTAGTGTTCCCAGTCTATATTAGGGTAGTTGAAGTCACCTAGTATGATGGTGTTCGGATACATTTATCCCCTCCAGTGTTTTCAGGAAGGCCATATGAGGTTCCTGAGTTTGAGTGGCCTGTAACATGCTACAAATTGCAGAGCAGTCTTGCCTATGGTTAATTGCACCTGGATGGTTTCCGATGCATCGTGCGATGCCACCAATCTTGAGGTGTGGGTGTCCTTGATGAATATGGATACCCTCCTCCTTTCTTGGTATTGTCAGGTTTTGGGGCGGAACGCATGATATGAGGTAAAACCTGATAGTGCTGGGGTGCTCTCAGGAGCCTTGAACCAGGTTTCTGTCACAGCACAGACATCGATGTTCTCCATACTGAGAAGGGCCTCGAGTGCGTGCATCTTGAGGTTGAGACTTCTGGCATTGAGCAGCATTACCCTTAGTTTTTTTTCTTTGTTTTGTTCTAGGGTGGTAGGTTTAGAATTTGAGCCTTGCCTAAAAAAGGCACTATGGGAGTGGCAAGAGCCTTTGCCAAAATCCGGAATCCCAGGGTTACAAGTGCAAGCCGTCCCTGGCAGCGTGGCTTGTCCAGCATGTCATCCCAGGCAGACAGACATTGGATCCCCTTTGAATGACACCAGAGTTTAAGCCAATTGTTAAAGCTGATCATCTTATCTCTGTATTGTGGCATCATTCTTGGTGAAGGTAGGATACTGCTCAAGGTCAGGGTCATACCTGCTTGGGTTACATAATCAGAGAGCTCCTCTATGTCTCTTTTCATGTAGTCCAAGGAGGTATGTCTCAGGTTGTTAACACCAGCGTGGACAATGATTGAGTCGTACTTGTACCTGCTGTTGAGAGACCTGAGTGCATGCGTTATGTGGCGGATTCTAGCACCCGACAGGCATCTTACTGTTACCTTCTCCTTACTCAGTCTGGTGAGCGGGACGTCAGTGTGTCTGACTATGGAGTCACCAATGACTAGTGTGTCTGGCATTGTGTTTGGCCTTAAGGGCTGTGACTGCTTGACACTCTGACTGTGTGGTCTATGTGTTGCAGGTGTTGTGTTCTGAGGTGGTAGTTGTTTGGGTGTCTGCTTTGGTGGCCTCTGCTGTTTTGGTAGATATTTGATCAGAGCCTCCGAGTATGTCTTTGTGTGTTTATGTGTATGATTTGAGGTTGTGATGGTATTATGTGAGACTGGGTCTATAGTGTGTGTGGTTACCTTCTCCTCCTGTCTGGTCATGCCAGTCCTATGTTGAGAGAGCTCAGCCTCCAGTTTGGCCGTATAGTTGCATCTCTCGCATGTATTTGTGTTTTGTGGGAGGAGGAGAGGGTTGTCTGTGTACATGAGGCAATTGTAACATTGCCTCAATATTCCCAGGTTCACCAGCTGAGCAGGAGAGGACATTAGCAACTGATACCTCGACATGCTAGAAGGAATAGACAGAAAAACTTAAGAAAAGGTTCTGGGGGATGTGGGTGACCGAGAAATGGGGTTTGCTTTTTTGGGGTACTTTCTACAACAAGAGTGTTGTATCGAGGTGATAAGTACTGTAGGAGCAAGTGCTTTGCTATACAGATAGCGAATAGTCTACTCGGGAGTCAAGTAGAGATAATTTATAGTTGTAGGATACACTAAATAGAACAGTAGTATACTTTGAGGAAGGTAGTTTTAAGGTAAAATTTGAAGAGTGGACTTTAGGTAGCCCTAATAGTTTAAATCTGATTAACCGGCGCTGCCCTAGTGTGCAACGGTAGCAGCTCCGCGCTAAATCACGCTAAAGCGCGCTAACACGTGCTTTATAGCAGGGGGCTGGAAAAAACAGGAAATGACCCAAAATGGCTGACAAATTACTAGTTGCTGCTTCTAACCACTCCTCTGAGGACAAACAAGCAGCTCAGTACTCCCCACTCCCACTGGTGAGTAAAGAAACTACCTCTGGCCACACAAGAAAATGGAGGAACACAGAAACCAAATACAAAGCCCAGGGATCAGCAAAATCTGATCACTGGAACAACTAGCTAGGAAAGTTTAGGAAAGGAGAAATATTTTTTTTTTTTTTTTTGCAAACAGACAGAAAAAATGCAGTAAATGCTTTGTTTTTGACTAAATTGCTATCAAAGGCTGGTACACTTGAGTGTATTAGCCTGTTTGTTACTTTTAAGCAATACTTTAGCCCACAAGTGCAATCAACAATATAAGCTCACAAAACAGGAAAATAAGGTAATAAAACAGTAATATAGGCACAAACAGTAGTCGAAAAGCTCAAAAGATTGAAAAATGCAAACTAAAAAGTTTAAAAAATACTTATGATCAAGAAAGTTGCTTTTTCTGCTCTCTGCTGGCTTAGGAACTCTGCAGGGGACCATGAGGAGCTATGCCTAGTTCTCTAATGCCAGAAAAGCCTGCCAAAGCGTGCTTTATAGCAGGGGGCTGGAAAAAAACGAAAATGACCCAAAATGGTAGACGAATTACTAGTTGCTGCTTCTAACCACTCCTCTGAGGACAAACAAGCAGCTCAGTACTCCCAACTCCCACTGGTGAGGAATCCTTCAAAGCCCCTGGGCCAGTGGAAAATACGGCCCAAACCGCAGAATCCTTTACAAACGCTTTCTATGGACACCTACAGGAATACATGGATCGTGCTATCCCAAATAAAACTAAGACTCATTCCTCCAAAGGCAGGAGACCTGCCTGGTGGATCCCAGCCATAAATAAGCTATACAACAGAAGGAGAAAGCTACTACATGATAGAGCAAAATCCCAAAAAGGGAAGGCATCTCTAATCAGTACTAGCAAGAAACTACGATCCCTCATAAAATCATCTAAGGCCAGCTTCGAAAGAAAAATTGTACAAGATACTAAAGATAATCCCGAGGCCTTCTTTAGTTATGTCAGGAACCTAGGTGGCAACTCCCAGATATGCTCTGAGTTAGTTCAAAATGACAAAAAATACACTGAACCCACAGACATTGCCAACATCCTGGCAGACAGGTTCAGTGCAAACTTCTCCCCCCTCCCCAAAAGAGCAAATGTCTATCCCAACAGAGTGTAGCCTCCCTGACATCACAGATGCACAGGTGAGAGCTGCCCTCTCCAAAGCAAAAAACACAGCATCAGTGGGACCGGACGGTGTCCCGGGCTGCGTCTTACACGAACTCCAAGAAGAACTGAACCCTCACATAAAGTCACTGTTCAATCTCAGCCTTACTACAGGATATGTACCCAAGGAATGGTGTACAGAAACAGTGGTCCCACTCCACAAAGGTGGTGCCACAACGGACCCCGGAAACTATCGCCCTATAAGCCTGACTAGCCTGGTCTGCAAAGCTATGGAGCGTATCATCATGAAACTCATGAAACTCATAAACAAAGACATTGGGAACCTCCAAACACTGGATCCTACCCAATTTGGCTTTAAGAGCAGATCTTGCCTCTTGAACCTGGTCGACTTCTTTGAAACAGTCACCAAGGCCATAGATGAAGGGAAGGTAGTCCACACAGCCTACCTGGACCTCGCAAAAGCCTTCGACACAATACCCCACTCAGGCATCATAAATAAGCTCACCAGCTTAAATATCAACCCCTATGTCACAAGATGGTTTGCAAACTGTCTCAGGGATAGAACCCACATGGTCAGAATTGCAGGTGCCATGTCAGACTCTAAACCAGTTACAAGTGGCATCCCACAAGGCTCAGTCCTGGGACCTCTCTTGTTCGGTATATATTTCTCTGAGGTACAGGCTAACATGGGAGGACTATGGCTGACCAAGTTCGCAGATGACTGCAAACTGGGTGCCATAATCGACTCACCGACTGACACAATCCTCCAAACGGGTCTCACAGAGATGAATAACTGGTGCCAGAGCCATGGCCTAAAGCTAAATGCCAAAAAGTGCATAGTCATCCCCTTTGGGAAAAAGAAAGTGCCCACAAATTACCACATAGGTGGTAATCCATTAATCTGGAAGAAGTAATTAGGGATTTGGGGACCCAAGTAGATAGCAATCTCTCCTTTGACAATCACGTTGCCAAAGTGATTAGAAAGACCTTCTATATAGCCCACCTTATCATGAAAGGGTTCACATCTAGATCAAGAGAGGTCATTGTGCCCCTCTACTCATCATTCATCGGGCCCATAATTTAATACAATGCCCCATTTGGGATGTACCTTACCCGACACCTGCAGCAACTGGAAAGACCCCAAAAGTACCTCACCAAGAGGATCAAGGGACTCAAACAGATGCCCTACGCAGTTAGGCTAAAGAAACTCCAGCTCTACTCAGTTGCTTACTGCCTACTCAGAGGCGATCTGTGCCTGACGTACAAAGCCAAGATCAACCCAGAATTAATGGACATGCTCCACCTCACGAAATCCAAATCCCTTAGAGCTACACACTCCAGGGACTTAAACCTCAGCACAGAAATAAATAGGTCATGCTGGAGTGACAGATTCATATCCCAGAGACTCCCCTCACTCTGTAACAAAATCCCAATCCATGTTAGGCAGAGTCCCTCAATGACCCCCTTCAAGAGAAATCTTGACGAGTGGATGGGAGATTGTAGGTTTACCCGTGGGATCTCTTCTGTGTCCCTACTATACAGAGGCACAGTAAACTAACCTCAAAAGGGCTATCATCTGTCACCTACTATACAGAGGCACAGTCAACTAATCTAAAAGGGTGGCGAAAGCCAAACACACTCTGGCTAGGCTTATAAATGCCCTAGGGCAGATAGTCTAGTATCAACCTATGAACCTATAAATAAATACTGTCAAGCAGTAGAGTTCTAACAAGACTCAGATCCCTGTGGGGAAAAAAAAAACTAAACTGCATTACAAGGCTGCCAATAAAACATCGTGGAACTTTTTTATCTCAAAATGTAATCTATTGCATTATAGTTGTTAATATATAGATATCTGAAAAATAATCACACATCAGTATTTGACATCATTATCATTGCATTATTATTAAATGCATATATTTTTCATAAGTGATGTTATAAATTGTCAATATATTTTCAATCATGTTTAAGCACAGCATATATACAGTGGAGGAAACCCCATCATCAAGACTACAGTGAGGCATGTCTTGTTCACTTTATGTACAAAAAGCAAGAAACCACTGAATTTGAGAGATAAGGGATTATATTATAAGATCCCCGTTACTTATAGATAATCCTATATCTTGGCAAGCATTTGATGGCTGCGAAGAAAAACTAGATTAAACACAATTCCTCATGGGTATGTCATTAAATCCAACTAAAAGACTTAATTTATATTGACAGTCAGTCATCTCATCTTAGAAAATGTACTATAATTCCAGCACATGTTGCTGTTAATAGAAAGTAAAGCAGTTCAACAAAAGACTAAGAAAAGCTGAGAAAAGGTAGTTGCTGACAATGTACAAAAGAAATGATCTCTTATGTAGAAATGTTGTTTAAAGTACTAAAAAATGATATTAGAAAATCTTTACACAGAGTGTGTGCTACGTGCTAGATTTAACATTCTTACATATTTAATATTGCTAGATAGATCTTGATAAACTCACATTGTGTGTTTATATTAATATATTATATTGACATTATATAAATAAATAGGTAAATGCTAAGTCACTAGCTTGTAGAGGTTTACAAACTAGCCAATAACCAGAGAGTAGAATCAAACCCTGTACCATATTGTTGACAGTGTGAGTGTTATGTTAAAATCCTATCCAGGATGTATTAGAAATAATTCTAAATGTAATTGTAAGACCATGGGGGTTATTTAACTTGCTTTTTGCAATCCCTGTGACAGTTAAGTGGGTAAAACTGAAAGGCAGCTTAGAACTAGGATATATAAGCATTATGTTATTAAATCTAAGGATGTCAGGAATGCATTACTTGAACATTGTACGTCATATAAGGATTTTAAGAATTTTCTGTTTTACCCATTAGAGAGAGTCCCCAAACAAGTACATGGGGGTTGTTGAGGTGTTATTATTAAGGCAAAAGAACTTTGCTGGCAAATCAAGCTGAACTCAACCTCTCTTCTAGGACTCAATGATAAAAAAATCTTTGAATGGTGTATTACAATGGAAATCTTATGGAAATTTAAGTTTTCTGTTTGATCATTTACATTCAGCTATATGGTAGTTCTTTATAAGTTTAGAGTTAATTATTATAATAAATTATTAATCAAGTATAGGTGTTTTTAGGTTTTAATAATGACTATCCAGGTGATTTTTATAATGACTTTGTTAATTACTTATTATTAATTAGGTTTGATTTCTTGTTGGATGGTATTGCAGCCTATGTAGCTGGCTGTACTTTATTACTCTGCGTTTTTTATTTGACTGTAATCATATGAAGTCCTAGTATGAATAAAGGAAGAAATCACTTATTTTTTTTTTCCTGATTCTTTTTTTCCCTTTTTGGCATTTTCTTGTGTTTCGATTCCCTGCTAGTTTTTCCAGTATATAAAGTTTCACAGGAATAGCACTACTTAGAATTACATGTAAAAAAAAAAAAAAAAAAAAAAAAGTGGTACTGGATAAGTTTTATCACTCCTATTATCTACAAAATATAGACATTCTAAAATACACCTACACATAGAACTCTGGTGACATTTAGAAGTACCTCTTTCCCATCGTCATACTTTTCTCCTCCTTTTCAAAATTAGATTTGATATTGTGAGCTTTTTTGTTGATAAGATAGGGCCTGTTGCCTACTGTTTACTTGATTTCCCCACTAGTCTCCAGTATTCTCCAGTTATTCTGGACTGATTTTTAATAGCATCACTGCCCAGTGAGAAAATAAGAGGCATGGAGAGGTACCATTCCTGACATGTTGTTAGATGCCGTTTCTATGTACACTACAACACTGTCTTAGTCCACTATCTTCATAACTACATCAATTGGGTATCCTCCATGTGTAAATCTATCATGTAAAATCTTAATACAAATCTCTAAAAAATTGATGTCTGTAGTTAACCGCTTTACCTTAACCAGCTGACGCTTAATGGTGTTGTATTTCATATATGTAGGGTGCATACCGAAATGGTGTTAAAAAGTTTAACTAGTCACATTTTTTAACTGATGACTATGCTTAATTTATTAGTATTTTCTTTTTTCTGTACCTCTAAAGCTAAGAAACTAATGTTAAACTTGTAACTATCATGTGAAATCTTAAAAAAAAAAATCAGTCCTATCATTAATAACACTTAAAAAGTATTTTAAATCAGCACTCTGTCCCTTCCATACAAAAAAAAAACTAACTGTAAATAAAATTAAAATAAGAATATACATGTTTGTGGCCACTTTTGGGAAGATGTATGTTTCTCAACATGCCATAACTAAACTAGCAGAACTAAGAGTCATTCAATTACCCTTTGCCATATCTCTTTTCTGATGAGAATAAGAACTCTCAAATGAAAAAAAAATAGATAATACCTGATCAATACATCCAGTTATGAATTCAGTTTCTCCTACCTTATAATCATTGCTTTCATTTAACACAAATGCTATCTATCCTAATCCAACCTTGTGTGGAATGGCTATATATAAGGAATGCACATCTACTGTGACCAATAAATCCTCCTCCACAACCTCTATATCTTTAATTCTTTCAAAAAAATCAAAGGAATCTTTGAAGAAGGAGTGAACTTTTTGTACTAACATAAGCAGTGCCCTGTCTACAAACTTGGAAACTGCTTTGGAAGCTGATACAGATATTATAGGTCTGTAAGGTAGATTGACCTCATTCTTATGTATTTTGGTATACCAAAAATGCCTCTATCTAGGATTTTTGGCGTATTGAAAAAAGTGTACATATTTTCAGATATCACTCTCTCAATCAGATTATCATATAATCAAATATCTA
>NC_056743.1:548149129-548171629 GCF_019279795.1 Protopterus annectens | reverse complement strand
TCACCCACATGCTTCAAATATTACAACTACAAATTGCACACAGCATCCTAAATAGCTCCACCTCCTGCCTTACTCTTACATCCATAATTACACCCTCCACACCCAATCGTGACCTCAGAAGCACACAACAAAACCTTCTGTAGGTGACTAAGGCCAACAAAAATATTGGAAAAATACTTTATAGTCATTCAATTGCATACTCATGGAACAAACTTCCACAGTCCCTTCGCTCCACTACCAAAAGTGGCAAATTCAAAAAGCAACTAAAAATTCATTTTCAACATGCATGCATCTGTACCAGTGGTGGCTCGTGGCATCAGACTGTGGGACTGCAGCTCCCCCAGCTGTGTAAGAAAAAGAAAAGCACAACAGACTTGCACAAAAAAAATATTTTTAAATAAAAAAGTGTCTGACTTACATAAAAAAACAAGTCTGACTGACTCTTAAAGTCCTGGAACTCGAACTGCGCATGCTCGTTGCTCGGCGAGTTCCGGGGTTTTCCCCCCCCCTTTACATCTGGTTCTTGGACTGTCTCGGACTGCTGTAAAGGCAGTCTGGACTATGGGCAGTTCTGCATCAGTGCATGATGCCCAGAACTCTGTGCGGTAACCGCACAGTAACATGGAAAGGGATGGACTGCTACGTCAGCAGTCACGCACGTGACATGAATGACAGGGTGACTACTGATTGGTTCTAGCTCTCTTTCTGAAAAAATGAGCGATAAACAATCAGTATTAACAGACAGTGCAGGACAGGATAAGTACCTTATCGCGCTAACTTGTAAGTGCTTAAAATAATTACAGTGATTACTGCTTGGCTTGGCTTGCTTCTGGAATCTGGAGTCTTGTCTTGTGTTCAAATCATGAGTGATGATCAGAAATGGACAGTCAAAGTTAAAAGGTCTTCATTTTATTTTTTTTTGAGGTAAGTAAGGCAGATAGGCCTTTGGGGTGGGGGTGCCCTCCTCTTTACTTTAACAATGCTGCAAATATATCTCTTTTTTGCTGATGCTGCTGGTAGCAGAACAAAAGTCCTAGTCTGTATGCTTTAATTTTATTTAATTTTGTTAAGGTACCTTGACAAGCAAGGCATCAGAGGTTTTATTTTATTTGGTGGGCAACTGGGCATGACTGTTATATTTGTTACTGTTTCTTTTTTCAAACCAAAGTGTCAGGTATGACAAAATTTTCTAAAATATGCAGTTCTTGTGTAAGAAACAGCCTTCCAGATTAGCACAACAGTTTGAAGAGTACTTTGTTAATCAGGTTAACTTCCACAGGTCCAGGGGATTAAGTTCTGAGGCAGTCCTGTGCAGTTTAGGTTAAGTCCTTTATAATTTACCTGCTTTAATAAGACAATCTGTTTTCTTTAAGTACTCTGATGTTATTTTATTTGGCTGCATTATTCAGTAGCTTATTTTAACCCTTGCCTATTGCTGTGCTTTAAATATTCTACTGCATTCTGGTATATTTTTAACATTCATATTGTATTGTCTTTGTATATTTGTATTTTGCTGTATAAATGTAAAAATGTATTCCATTGTATGATTTGTATTTCTCTTTGGAGAAGCATGTGTGTGTGTGTGTGTGTGTGTGTGTGTGTGTGTGTGTGTGTCCTGGTAATGGAGATCCTGGAGGTACCTGTTATGAGCAAGAAGGATTCTTGTAAAAGGCTTGCATTTCATCAAAGTAAGTCTTGGTAGTAAAAGGGTCTAAATCTATAAAATATTGTTTATATGCAGTAGCTAGCATTTCCCTGGACTTTTAGATGTTGCTTTACATTTAAGGAACAGATGATATTACTTAAAATATTTTTGTATAGGGCTTACCAAAGGGTACTATTTGGAAAAACTTCCAGTTATAAGAAAAGATCTATGAAACTGTGCTGATTGTTGGTGCAACCACTATACATGGGCTGAACTGTTTCCTTTGCTGTAAATTTCTGTGTTTCATTCCCAGTTTTGCATTTGGTTACTTTTCTGACAAATAAAGCCTGTATTTATGTTTTTATTAGTAAAACCCTACTGTTTCTGAAGAGATTGGGTCTGTCCACTTTTTAAAAATTCCAGTCGATATCATTTGATTGAATCAGAAATGATCAAATACATCTGACTGAAAACTCAATTGATTGAATCACAATTGGCAGAAAAGTGTAAAAATGCCTATAGAATGTATGAGATGTTTCTGACCAAAGGCTAAAGGCATTATTAAGGAATGTCTAGAAGGGTATGTCTGGACTGGCAATGAATACCCTCATGTTGTAGCCTCACACCTGTAGATGTTTCTTTTGTGCATCAAAACTAATTAATTGTGACTGTTTTTTTTTTCTATTCAACACAATTTTATGAGTGTATATATGTCAGGGGGGTGGTACAGGGAGCTTTGCCCCCTTGCAGAACCATTTATGTGTATTTGCTGAGCAGGAATTTTTCCATCAATTGTGTAAAATCATTTCTGTGATTCAGTTAAATGATGTGTGCATAGCTAGAGAGAACTCAGGATACCTGCTGGTGGGCTTGAACCCTGTACTTTGGGTGCAGGTAACAAGAGCCTGAATTCCCTACCAACCACCATTTGTGTAATGTTTGCAGATTTTTGCCTCATATTTTATTATGTTCTGTTCCTTGTAAAATCTGTGTTTTTTTTAGTTTATAATTCTTTAAATATTTGATGGTGCAGTGGTAGCATTGCTGCCTTACACCTAGAGGTTCTCTGGTTTGATTCTTGGCTGGGGTGCCTTCTGTGTGGAGTCTGCATGTCCTCCCTGTGTTTGTGTGGGTTTGCTTTGGTGTCCTCCCATGTTACAAAGGCATGTGTCTGCAGTTTTTCTCCCTGAGCCTCTGCTGAAAATTGGCTTTTGTTCCAAGTCAGACTTTTCTGGTTAACAAATGTTAAATAAGTAAAATTGACAGGCATTTGAATTTCAGACTTCATATTCTTCAGAAAGTACATAGTAACACAACACCTTTTATTCTGGTGAATTTCTAAGTTTATAAGATGAATATTTGAAATTTCTCTCTATTTTTGAGATTGTATTCCCCCATTAATGGCTTCATCCAGGTTTTTGTGCTAAGGTTGAGAGCTATGGTGAGAGCCAAATTCACTGAATATGTTTGAGGGCTGTATTCCCCCATTACTGGCTTTGCCTAGGTGTTTTGTGCCAAGAGGTTGACAGCTATGGTGAGAACTGAATTTGCTAAATGGTAGCCATTTAAGTTTCAGTCTTCCACTCTTTCACAAAACATCTGATTTGGCATAGTGGTATGTTGCTCTGACTGTTTTGCACAGGATCCTGGGTTCAAGACTTGGTAGTGAAATGCATGATGGTGACACAGCATTTTATTCTAGCAACTTTCCAAGATTATACAAGCAATGTTTAAAATGTGTCCCTGATTTTTGGGCTTTTGTCCCTCCCCAATACATTTTGGCTTTTTCCTGATTTCTTATGCTGCAAAGTTGAGAGATACAGCTGGGTGTCAAGTAGATTTTTTTAAGGAGCTGAGAGCTGCAGGGGAAGAGAAGCTTAGTGCTGCTTATGCTGAGACGGCTTGCATTGTTAATAGCACAACATGTAGTGCACTTGTTTTCGATGCAGAAGGCTGTGGGTTCTACTCCCACAGTATCTAGATGTATTGCTGATATTGTACTGTGTTGTAAATGGGGTGGATGCTGTCATCTTGAGAATGTCCTCTTTGGCGAAGATACCTAGTAACTATGAACCCATCTTTTATTTGCCCTCCATTCCCTATTGCAATAGTACTAGCTTATCATTTTTTAATGTAATATAGGCAATTTATTCCTCAAGGGAAACAGACACTTTGTAGATGAAACAATGAAATAGAAAGTTGTTTGCTAGCAGCAACTTATTCATTAGCTACATATCTTTTTAATGTGGAATTTTTAGATAACTTTTACTTCTGCAGAAATTGTGCATATTTACTGATACTGGTGGATTATAGATGTGTGAGTAGACTTTATGATGGAAATGTTCTCACTTGGGTAGTTTTGTCATTATTGGTGCATGCATTTTGTTTCATTGTTTACTGGAAAAAAATTTAAAAATAATACATTTAAAACACCCTCTAACAACTGTACTGTATTATACAAGGAATATAATTTAATGCAATCAGGAAGGTGCATCATAGAACACATGTATATTTTGTGTGCAAGGGGCCTATCATTTGAAAATAGCCCAAAGTTAATCTTTATCTGCCACTAGCCAAATGTATTTTCTTTGAATGTGGGTTTCAATGCTGTTTCAATGAATGTGAGTTTCAAGGGCAGAGAAGTTTTAATGCTGTTTGTTTTCATTGTGAGACTGCATTGCTTTGTTTAGCAGACATTTTAGTGTTTGTGCTGTAAAATGCAAAATAAAACTTTCTAATGAAGTCCAAATCATCATAGAAGTAAAGCAGTGTGCACATTAGTGTTTATGGTAAATGGGGTGAAATAGCCAAGTAGTGGTTCATTGGAATGGCTGCAGGGGGGAGGCTCCATTCCACCATGATTTTGTGAGGGGGAAGGGTGGCAAACTCAGACAGCCCCGGCTGAACTATACCTCCCAACTGTCCAGATATTCACAGAATGAACATATTTTTGCTTCTTATTTTTGGTTTGTTCCTCATAAAAGTTGTGGTTTTCTGGCAAATCATTTAGGAATTATGTAACTGACAGACACTGAGTTTCAGACTTCATAACCTTCAGAAAAATGCATGCTAAAGCAAGACCCGTTATTCTATCAACTGTCTCAGTTTATACAAGAGCAATTTTTAGTACTGTTTATATGTTCCCTCAATATATTTGGCCTTGTCCAGATTTCCTGCATTAACAGGTTGAGAGGTACATACAAATAGATTGCTTTATAGAATTAGGCATATCCAAACCTTTCAACTGTCCCCGATTTTGGCTCAAAATATTGCTCTTCCCCTAATAATCCCTCCGCAAAATGGCAATTTTGGAAGAAAACGTGGAGGGTTTACAATTAAGAAATAAATGTAATAATCAGAGTTATAGATTACTTTAATTTCACAAATGCATGTAGATTCTTTTATTTTGTCAGCTGCTCAAGTTAGCAGTACTAATATTAAAACAATGTCACTTATTTGACAGTTTCCCAGCTGCATTGTGTGGCTATTTTATATTTTTGTATCACATTTTTTGTCCATTTTTCATAAAATAGTTTTTTTGGGCAAATTAGTGGCATATCATTAAAGACTGAAGTTAGAAAATAATGACAGACATCTGAGTTTTAGATTTCATACCCTTCAGAAAATTCATACTAATGTAAGTCCTATTATTCTATTATCTTTTGCAAGTTTATAAGAGCAATATTTTAAAATTTTCCTTATTTTTGGGCCTTTGTCCCACTTCTATGTATGGCTTTGTCCAGATTTCTTACTATGAGGTTGAGAGGTATGACAAATGTGTCAGCCAGAGACATTTGAAATTGTGACATACTTGTACCCCACTTCCTCATGTAGTGACTCCGGATGTGTCCAAGCAAGGCAAGGAGCAGTTATGCACTGTAAATGTGCAGAGTATCCCCCCATCCAAGGTAGAAACAAGTACTACATTGGCTTTCCATCTGTCCTTGATTTTGCAGAATTTTCTGGTTTCTTTCATATTTTATACTGTTTATTTATGCTTATTATTATTCAGAAAGTGCCTGTTGCTCTGTGTTTAAGTAGCAATGTTTTAATGACCATCAGGTAAACTTGTTTGAGATTGTAAGATGCAAGTAAGCTTTAATAAGCATACTGTTAAAGAAATGCCAACATTGAAAGCCTTTATGTTGTTGCCATGCAGAGAATACTTGCATAACTAGATAACGTATAAGCCTTGGGTATTGAAATGCATATGACAGTATTTGTAATAAAATACAGGATTACATTATTTTAAGAAGCTCAATACATCTGTTGGAGACTTGCAGTCATCTTTGCAGGCTTTACCTGTAAACTAAACAGAATGCCAATCTATCATGTGTGGTCCATAACCCTGTGCAGCAATCCTTTAAACAAGGTATCTTGAGCTTGTTTCTTGTTTGCTTTTCATTTTTTACTTTGATTATGTTTTACTCATGAAACAAGTAGATAGTTGTTGTCAGGCAGCAGGTCTTTTTTTGGATAAGAAACATTTTTACAAGTGGAGGTATCACAGAGATTGCTACTTTCAGCATGTTACTTGGTACTTTAATAAAGCTGAATATAAATTATAATTAGAACCACAGTGCAAAGAGAAGTGGTTTGAGTTGAGTGCTGCTTGTTTTTTTATACTTGATTTTGACTGGAATTCCAGTAATGTATTTAAAAAGTAATTTATTTTTTCATGCCTCACAACCTTTTTGTTTCCATCTAGATATTAAGTAAGCTGTTATGCAGCCAATGCAAAGACATTTTTTTTCTTCTACACTTCATTTTGTCTTGATTGGACTCTCATAATGATGGTTTGGCACCCAAGGCAGCGTATTCAATTAAAGTTACAGTTTTTGTGGTTTTGAACATAGCTCCTCCCCTTTGTAGTTGGACACACCCCTTTCCATTGACCCCCACCCATTCAGCTGTCTCCTGCAGCCCTCCTTCGATTTGAAGTCACCAGCTGCCACTGATCTGTACTTGTCAGGAAATTACCTAATGAATTTTTCTTTCTTTTTCAATTAACATATCTGCCTGGTATCTATCTAAACTGTTTACATACATTACTCTCTCTTTGTAGTTAGTACCTATGCTATCAAATGCATCTTTGTTGTACTATGTTATGATGTTACTCAGAATTCTTTTTTTATTTTAGGCATTGCTACTATCCTTGTAAATAAGTTAATGATAACTAAATTTCGCAAACATATTGGTACTGCATTCTCAAGATACTGTACTTTTGCTTTGTTTATATTCATATTGCATTTTTTTCTTTCTGTTTTTGTACTAAGTATCTTACAACTTGAATTGTTAGTTTTTTTATTTTTAAATTACTTTCTTGGAGCTTTTATCCTTAGATCTTCATCGAAAAAGGGCTGCCTAGGCCCAGACAGACTAACCTGGTTAAGAAATGTAAAAATAAATAAATAATGTGAAATTGTTCTCAATGCCAGTGTTTAAAAAGACATTTTATTTCTGTAGGACTATCTTGCATGCTTTATTAAACAGCTTATATAATATATATTTGCTGGACAAACATGTCTTGCCATGAATTCAATAGCTATTAATAGATAGGAAGACACTGTCCAGACCCAATTTCCTATATTGCACAGTTTATAGAATCTATTACTTTTCTTGCCAGAATAAGGTATGGTGTTGTGAAGATGTTACTGGTACTTGGAAACATTTCTATTTGTTCTTTTGTTGAAATATTAATGATGACATGTTCCCCTTCCTGGACTCAATTTAGAGATTTCGACAATACAGTTTGTACTGATCCCCCTTCAATAAAACACAGTACACTAAATGGCATCTGATAACCATTTATTAAATTTCCATTAACATAACTTTATTGCAACATTTCAATTTATTAATCACAACATGAACATCCTTGTAACCATTCAACAGGGCAGCGCATCCCCTCTCACCCTGCCCGAATAAGCAGTGTCCTCAACACCACTCAATTATTCTTGCTAAACAAATCAGCATCCTACTGATTGCTTTCATACCCCAAACATCTTGTGTCAAACACCCAACACTAGAGGGGGAACAGAAGAGGGACAAGCCAGCTCCTCTTCTCTGCCTAAGCACCCAACCACAATGGCAAACTAATCTAAAATGTCCCACAAAAGAAGTGAGGAGGGGGTAGCAAGATCACACCTAAATCTGACCCATTTCCCAGCTACAGTCACACAAAAACCTCTAACCCCCACTTTACACCTACCTCACTTCCTCCAAACTTTCCCATATTAAATTAACCCTTCACTTCCCAAGCTCTACCTAAGCCTTCCTTTTTATCATAACCTTGACATCCTCCTTCCCCACATGAATTCCCTTTTTACCAGTCCTAATACCCCCACCCCACTGTGGATAACCACTAAACACTGAAAATGTCCCTGGACAAATTATTTTTTCCCAGACCTCATATATGCTCTCTGTTGTATAATGTTTTATAATTCATGCATACTGAAATGCATTTTCATAAAGCTATCTGACAATAGTATTAGTTTTTGGTGATAAAACCATTAAAAACAGCTTTCAACTGCACTTCCTTCATATTAATTAATTTTTTTTAATGAAATAAAACATACTGTTTCCCAATACAGAAATTTCACCATTTATTAGTTTTCTTAGATCACAAAATTTAGATTGCAGGCATTGAATCTGTCTGATTTCAGAGATCTGCATTCATGATGCTGGGCTGCTTGGATCAACAAATTTTACTGCAAGCTATACGGCCTTTGCCTTTTTGTGCAACCTTTTCTGTTGATGCTGCTACTTTGGTGGGTCGATATTAGATCACTGAATGCTTAAAAAAGCGAATGGTGATTAATCGACCCTATGTAAGCAAAAGCTTACAATCTCAGACTGTCAGAACAGTGATTTTTTTTTTCCAAGGGAAAAAAATCGCTGTTCCAACAAAAAAAAAAAAAAAAAAAACTTTAACCATTACATTAAGTGGGGGGCTTCACACTCCTGCCCCTCACACCCCCCCTACTTAAATATACCAACTCCGAGACCGCACTACAGTGCCAAAACCAACAAAGTAATGAAGCAGCCAAGCAAATTCTTTACCAGGGAAAGAATATGCTTAAAAGCCACTTCGATATTTTGCCGTTTCGGTATTTTATGTTTGACCAAGATGCATTCGAAATAATGCATCTTCGGTCTTCTAATAGGAACCCTACTTTGGCATGATTTGATGATGGATATTGGTCTGTTTCTTTTCTGCAATACCAGGTCAATACCTGATAGAAAGGTGTAAATAGAACACATTTTACAACTCCTAAAGAAATCGAGTAGTTTGTGTTTTGAGATGTAAGAGATGATATAGAATCTGAAGCTGCTCAAAAATGTGTTTGATCAAAGTATTGTGCATCACTGTAGCGGTACTCTGCAATTTGAATATTGTCTGTACTAGATTATACTAGATTATACTTATAAATCATATCTAGTTCTATGCATGATGTTGATTTCTGTTTCAAACGTTTTTTTGTTATTAATACCACGTGTTTCAAAACTTCTGAGGAACATGCTTTTATTCTACATACATAATTTGAGGAATATCACTGTATTCTTAGAGATGCGCAGCAGTATTCATTTACAAATACAACTTTAAACCAGATTTGATGCAACTATATGTCTAGGTGTTTTCCTTATAAATAACTAAAGAGGAGAATCTTGTAATAGTAATTGTCAGTTGTCCGCATGATTGCTAAAATGCTAATACTTTATTATTCAAAGAACATATCTTAATGAACTTATATTAGACACTGATGCATAGTTTCTACAATTCAATCTAGAACAAGATTGTTATCATCTAAAACCACGTTTTCATCACCAACCCTGCACATCCAGGCCACCATCTTTTTTTAACTATTTCCAACAGCCAGGCGTTATAGATTAATATGCACCAAAACAAGCAGATATAAGAACAGTTTTTTCCCACAGGCTATCAAGTTCAGAAACGGTTAACTCATCTTATTAGGTTGGGGTATTCTTTTTCCCAAGCCTCTGAGGATTCTGCAGTATTGTTTACATATTGTTAATACTTGTTTCTTTAAGAGTTTATTTCAGTATTTCTTGCACTGAGTTACACTTTGCACCTTGTATGTATATGTATATTTACTTTTTTGTCTTGTTCTTAATGGTTGCATGTATGCTGTTTGTATGTCATTTATGTAATTCATACTTGCAGAGTCACTAAAACTAGAGTGAAATTCCTTGTATGCGTGCACACTTGGCCAATAAATGTGATTCTGATTCTGACTGATTGTGGAATCAAACATTGTGCAGTATACTACAGCCATTTTGCAGGCAGAGGCAGCTGACATGGGCATGCTATGTATTTTTCAGCCATATTTAAATGCAACGTATATTATGTAAACATTTTCAAAAGCTCAAAAGGAATGAGTCACTTACTAAGGAGGCCATTAAATGACATAATGCGCTAAACATAGTTAGCAATTACCATGCTATATAGCAGTATAATGTATCAAAATGGTTTGTTTTCATTTTTTGAATAGTGTTATGATTATGTTATAGGCTCATATCATTGCCACACATCAAATTTATTTTCCTGTGTTTCAAAATAATATATCTATTATCAGGAGAATTAGAACTATACAAAATAAGAGAGAGAGACACAGAAGCTTTCTATAAAAAGAGTTATAAAGTTAGTAAAGATGATCCTAGTCCATTATGTACAGAGAAGAACAGTGCTGACACTTGTTTTGATCTTTATTTCATTTAATTGCCTTTGTGTGTTACATTGTATCTGGAAAACAAAGGTGTACATATCACATTTCCAGTTTCTATCATAGGAGGACTAGCAGACAACAAAGTATCCACACTTCAGATTCACTGTTTAGTTTCACCTTAATTTTTTGTCAGTTGACAAGACTGCATTCTGTGAGGTTTTGTCTGGTTCGAGTGTCTTATCTTATTAACACTGCAATAATCACATGTACTATCTTAATTCACAGCATCTTTTTGCAATAAGACATTGTACTCTATGAGACATGCTGTTTTATTTTAATTGGGTGAATATTCTCAATATACTCATGTTCATGTATGTCTCTAGGTGGTACATGACAGTTGCACTAACATTAGCTGTAACAGTAACAATAGATCCTTCCAAGTCAAGCTGGTTACACATGAATATGGATGTATTTGCAAAAGATGTTTTGCAGGAAAAAATTAGTATTACTTCTATTTTTGGAAGAACATTTTCAAATGGAATAGTAGGTAGCAAAATATTGCAAGATAGAGAATGCTCAAATATATATTTAGAATGTGTAATATATAATAATTTAGAATTAGTAAATACACTGCTGAATTTGAATTCTACAGCGTGAGTTCAGGAATGAATGAATGGATGCATGAGAACAATGGTATATAAGATAACTAATTTCAGTTAATGTACTGATTATTAGGCCATTCAGTAAATGTAGTATGGAACATTTGGATGAGAAATTCACAATCTGTGATGCATATCTGATTTGGGTAATATCCACTGTGGCAAATGCACGATAGTATTTATTTTTTCTTTTAACTGTCCATGAAACTGTAGCTGTACTGACAGATCTTTTGTGCCATTATAATATTCAGATAATGGGTCTAATGGAAAAAAAATAACAGTTTGAATATTAGCCGTTAAGCGTTGCTTTCCTGTTTTGTCATGTAGTGTGAAAGGAGTACTTTTTGAGATTTACAAGACTGGGATGAAATTTCATTTGATATTTTTACTAGACAGCAACAAATTAACTGTATGTGCTTTTTCAGCTTTAGCTGTTTGTAAATTGGCAGAATACAGAACGTGCCCACAGTGTGTTTCTCCATAACATTTTATAAATTAACTAGTACAAACATTTATTAACCACATACTTTTGTTTGTACCTTGGCTTGCAATACATGACCTGAGCTAAAGTCACAGACGCTTGAGCATTATGGCTCAAGCTGTCATTGGCTAATGCTTTGTTGCTTCTTTCACAATGGAACAACATTGGAAGTCTCACCTGAAAGTGATTTGTGGTAGCCCAAAGTTGTTGCACTACAGAGAATGTGTGACATATATATGTTATGCTGCCTTTCAAGGAAGTCTGTTTCTGAGAGGTGCAATAACCTTAGAGTTAGAGTAGTAATTTAAGGTTAGAGTATGAAGCAAAACTCCCATTTTGAGATTCAGAGAGAATGACAAAAAAAAATCTGTTTTATCTGGAATGTTATAATATATGATATGCGTATCAATGTGTTGAGGAAAAGTAGTGGATCCGTATGTTTTACCATAACAATACATAAGCTGTAAAACAATTTCTGGGAAAACAAATTTCTGAGCAGAGGAAATTAATACAGAATTATCAGAAAACAAAGTTCAAGATGATTGTTTTTTTATGAATATGCAAGGCATGAGCTAGAGTCTGTCCATGTAACGTGTCATCTAAGACTGTAGTCATAAACACAAATTGAAAAACACTGTGGGCATGTACACAAGGGCTGGCAACGTACACTTAGTATAAGTGTGCTAATGGTTTAGTGAACATCGGGATGCACTGCAAAATACTAAGGCTATTTATCTGTAAGGGAAGCTAAAGGGAAATGAGTTTAATACTGCAAATCTTACACAAAGGTAGCTTGTAATTAGTGAATTGTGATATCCATGTTGGAAACTGAAACAGGACATTGCCTTTATAAATATAGCTTCATCAAATCCTACAGCATTACATCAGGAACGTCTCCATTACTACTGAAATCTATATCTATTTTATTTCTGTTAGAAACCACTCATTAAAATGTTTACTTTTGTTATATAAACTGTCAATCTTTTAAAAGGAAGACAACTTTCCTAGAATTCCCATTACTGTGTAAGTGATTGCATTGTAATCTGATAAAGACAAGTTATCACCTTTAAATGTTATGTTTAAGAAGTCATATCAATTATGTGCGTATATATATATATATATATATATATATATATATATATATATATATATATTTATATATATGTGTGTGTGTGTGTGTGTGTGTGTGTGTATATATATATATATATATATATATATATATATATATATATATATATATATATATATATATATATATATATATATATATAAAATAGTGTATATATAGGTATAGGTATACATATGGTTCTTTTTTTCTTTTTTTTTTAAACTAGACATTGCTATTAATGTACTATATTTAATGTATTAAGATAATCTTAAACGTGCTTCTTATAAAATGCCTTTTACGTTCTATGCATTTCTAAATACTTAAAAAAATATATATTTTATTGCTACTGTTGCGGTAGCATGAATCACATTTATACTGTTATTATTAGTCATTACTCTATAATTTCTGTAATAACACAGATCCTTGAGTAATGTCTTTAAAAAATGGAAAATATTGTTCATTTTATTTTTCACAGGATCACACACACACACAGGTCAACAATATTAAAGATAAGTAAACCACATGGAAATCAACTTCCATTCATGGTGTTTAATACTTCTAGTTTGAATAGAACCCCCATTCAAATCGCTCTTCTAGTTATCTTCTTATACTCTTACACCCATTTATACAAGTTTGTTTTACTTTCAATTCATACACCAGTGTATATATCAACAAACACATTTTTATAGGTTGTCTATAGGAATAATACAAATAAGACTAAATTACAATGGCTATAATATCTGTTTGAATCTCACCTCCCTTATTATCGTATAATATGTTACATCTATTCAAACCTATGTTTAATGTAAGGTTCATAGATAGGTATCAGGTATGTGGGCAATGAGAATATTGAAGAGGCTATCCTACTTTCCCAAAAGCTTCAGAGCATCATCTAGTTAGAGAACCTTCAACGCAAGCAGCCTGAAATAAAGTTCCAAGTCTAAAAGCAACTCCCAAAATAACGTTTATTTCAAAAAATACGGATTGCTTTCATCCTATTCAGCAGGACGTCTTCAGAATAAAAAAATAAGGGGGGCGTGGCCAAGGATGAACACAGGATAGCAGCAGATTTCTTCAGCTCCACCAATTTCATTACACTGACAGGAATTAATTACTTAAAAAATTAATTTTTGAAATAATTTTCTTTCTAAATATATTTGTTTTATATAGTTCTTGAACTATATCTAAAAAAGAAAGGAAATTTTAACAATATTCCTGTCAGAAATCACATTGGAAATTTTCCTGTCAGTTTATCAGTCTGAAATGAGTTCCAGTAAGACAAATTCTCAGGACTCCAGCATCAAGAAAGAACTTCAGTCTCTGATAACTATAATCCAGCAACTTACTGCTAAGATGGATAAAATGGATACTAAAATTGATACCTTCATAGAAAAACTACAAAACAAATAGACTTGTTACATATAGACCTGCAACAACAGAAGATCCAGATGACAGGCATAGAAGAAGCTGTGAATGACATGGAAAATAGAATCCAAGAAGAGGAAATCAACATTGAGTTTCTGCTGAAACAAAATACACACTTACAAACAAAGCTGGATGACTTGGAAAATAGATCTAGGTGCAATAACATTAGGATTTTTGGACTGCCAGAAAATATTGAAGGTAACAATATTACTTCTTTTTAACAACATGGCTCCCTAAAACTTTAGATTTACCAGAAGCATTCTCTTTTGGTATCGAAAGAGCACATAGATCTATAGCTAATACTAACTCTAACAAAACTATCCTAGATCAGTTATAGTTAGATTTCTATCATCTTTTGATAAAGAGATGGTTCTTAAATCTGCTTGGGCTAAAGCTCCTGTTAAGTTTAATGAGACAACTGTGCGTTTTGACAATGACTATTCTCCCTTGGTAATAGCTAACAGAAAAGTTTTTCTGCCACTAATAAGGGAGCTTAAAAAAGCACAGTTTAAAACATACCTTCTGTTTCCTGCCAAGCTAAAAATCTTCCTTCCTGATGGTCCTAAAATTTTTAATGACTTAGACTCTGCTTTACTGTTTATCAAAAAAAATAAGATTTTGGATAAAATAGAGGAAATGGAATGGGCTAGTCCTTCATTAAAGAGACTGGCAACTGAAACTTCTTGGAAGACTTCTGAGAGGAAGAAGAGACTAAAGAACAAATGATTTGTTCTATGTTTTTTTTTCTTTTTTTCTCCCATCATTTTACTTCATTATTAATCTTTTTAAATATAGTTCCTGCATTTCCAGAAAGCCACAAATGTTCTGAAAAAGATTTAATCAAAGTTATTCTCTGTATGCAAAGAAATGCTTTGTTTCATAACCAGTCAAAATATCTGAGGAACTAATAACAAACTATTATTCAATTTGTTTCTCTTTCTGAAAAAGAGAAGTAAGGTTAGTAATTAGATACATTTTTTTTCCTTTTTTTTCTCCTTTCCTTCTTTTCTTTGTTTAAACAATGACATTCTATTTAGATTATGTAGTGGGTAAAGGGTGGGGGAGGGCAGGGAGAGAAGAGTAATGAAAATATGATAAATAGAATAATAACATATTTATTCCTTGTAAAAAGTTTATATGTTCTTCAAATGCTATTCCTAATTATACTTTCTTGATTATACTGCTTATGCTTGTTTGTAAATAATATGTCATGCTTTAACTAATAATAATTAGAACTAAATAATAGTAAATAATGTGTTTTATTTTTAACTCTATTAATGTAAACAGTAAGTAATATTCCATTGTATATATAGAAATGCTTTTGATCATATAGACACAGTAAATAATGAGATTTGCATAGAATTGAGTTGGGACAGTGATATTGAGTTTTATTACCTATTAATAACTTTGGGCTTGATTTTAATTTCATAGAGGATGTGGTAACCTGTGGGGTTACATCGCAAAGGTTTTGTCATGTTTAGATGCATTAATACTGCTAAATTAATGTTTGTCACTAGTTTTTAACAAGTTTCCCGCCAAAATGTTAAGGGAGACAATCTGGGATGTGGGCTACTTCATGAACAGTGTCCTCATGCTGTTTCAAAAGCTTCAACTCTCAGAATTCTCACAGAGAAGCTGAAAGCAGTTAACCTGACCTTTCACCTAGATATCACACTGACACATCACAGATTCAGGAAGAACACTCTACCAGGAAATAGAACTGATGCAACTGTGACTATGTGAAGGAAAATGAACTCTTTGACATTTAAATGTGAGTTATTCTATATAATTACTTAAATATCTATGTTATAATTCATAAAATATGTCAATTATAATGATTTTAAATGATGCAGTTTCTTGTAGTAAGTAAATGTCTTATTTTAGAAGGCATAGAAAATGAAACATTTATTCAAGTGTTTTTGAAAATCTACCTGACTGCAGCATACTAATCTGTGTTCAAAACTTATGTTCCAAACATATAAATTACTATAACTCATTTAATTCATCTGATTGACAAGCATAAATAACTTTATAACTCTATTCTGGAAGAAATTGTCTTGTGATATATTTTAAAGCAGTAGTATAGACATACAAAATGCAGATTTTTTTTTTTTTTTTTTTTTTTTTTTTTTTACAATAATGCAAGTGTTTCTGAGAATTTGCATAACTATGCAGTATGATTTATAACAACTTCTATAAATGTAATATTTTATTCTATTGACAATAATGAATATGAGTAAAATGCCCATATACAAGCAATTCAAGGTTTTTTTTTTCTGGAAGCTGTTGACTACATTTAAGGCAGTTGTATAGACATACAAAATGCAGATTTTTTTTTTTTTTTTTTTACAATAATGCAAGTGTTTCTGAGAATTTGCATAACTATGCAGTATGATTTATAACAACTTCTATAAATGTAATATTTTATTCTATTGACAATAATGAGTATGAGTAAAATGCTCATATACAAGCAATTCAAGGTTTTTTTTTTTTCTGGAAGCTGTTAACTGCATTTACATGATAGAAAATAGATGCATCTTAATATATGTAATGTTTGAACCATATTAGCCAAAGTTTTTCATTTAAATGAATGTTAGAACTTATTTTTACATACTTTCTCTCTCTTTCTTTCACTCTCTCTCCCTCTTTCATGTCTTTTATTTCTCTCTCTCCTCTTGGTTCCTAATATCAAATTTGTTTGAATGTTATTTGAATACAAGTGTATTATATTACATAGATGTATATAGTAGTATGAATAGTTTTTAAAAAAAGTTTATTTTAGTTTATATGATGCTGTTTTATCAAATGTGTAGTCTTGTCTTGCTAGATAATTGAATTGAAAGCTGTTAATTTAAGTTAAATATAACCAGTATTAAATTGATAAGGTGGTAGCTGAGGTACTGCTGCTTAGGGTAGGGGGTTAAGTTGAGTGGTAAATACTACCCTAAGTTGGAGTTTTAACTCCAGGCTGGATGCAAGGTTTAATCCTTACATTATTTTCACTTGTTCATTGTTATATGTATATAGTTTTGACATCCACAATATATTTTGTACACTCATTGTCACTACAAACAAAATTGAATCCTATACAAAATCCCATAAGAGATTCAATAAATACAGCTATATTTAAAGGTACACCTAAAGGAGGAGATGTAACATTACTTATGTTGTTATTTGTTATTTTGATCATAAGATTCTTAAGTTTTAAAAATGCCAAATGACATCTTTAAAAGGAATTTCTTTAAACATTAATGGATTCAATAATCCATGTAAAAGGGCAAGCCTAATAAGATACATTAATTTACATAAGGCCAACTTAGTCTTCCTGCAAGAAACACATCTCTTGAAAAAAGATATTGATAAACTAGCCACAAACAAATATACAGTATTGGTTAGTTCAGAGCACACTCAGAAAAAAAGAGGAGTGGCTATTCTATGGAATAAAAGTATGCCTATTCCTAAAACCATTAAGTCTTATCAGGATGACAAAGGAATGTTTTGTATGGTTACAATACAAATTAATGAGAAGACTTACACTTTAATTAATGTATATTGGATACCTGGAATTGGTATTAATACAGTGAAACATCATCTTGATAAGATTATATCATTCTCTATAGGATATATTATTTTAGCTGGTGACTTTAATTGTATACTACATGAAAGTGATACTACCACTATAGGAAAAAGAAGAATTACATCTAATGCAAAACATTTAAATGATTTTGCTAATTCTTATCATTTGAATGATATTAATAATCAGATAGATTCAAAATCATTACCATACACCTTTTTTTCTAACAGATACAAAACTTATTCAAAATAGATAGGGTCTTTATTTCTAACCAGATGGTAACAGATTTAATTAATTCCAAAATCATTTCATGTCCTATATCTGATCATAATTCAATTGTTTTTGAATTCATGATAAAAAATACTCATAATGTTCAGATCAAAAGGATACCAGCATACTTAACTCAACTAAAAGACTATAAAGAATATATACATTCAGAAGTACAACATTTTCTAGACATAAATAATACTCCTGAAGTCTCCATTGTCTATGTTTGCGATGCCTTAAAATCATATCTATATGGAAAAGTATAAGATGGTATAATAATAAAAGGAAATCTTGGGATAAGGAATTGTTAGATATTCAAAGTAAATTAGACTCTTATAAACATAATAATAAAGAAAATATTATGGCTAAGAAAGTCATTGAAGAAATAAACAAACTAAATGACAAATACAAAGAAATTTTAACTCATAAAGTTAAAATAACTCTAGAGAAATACAAGTTTTGTCTTACTCAATAAGCCCCAAATACTTACATAGACTTAAAAATAAAACAAAAGGTTGAATAAACAAAACCATATCAAAGAAATCTTTTCTCTAAGGAAAAAGAAAAATGTTTCTAGTCTACCAGAAATATTAGATGAATTTAGAAATCACTTTCACAATAGTAACAATAATAACATTAACATAGAACCTAAAGATAAAATAAAGGAGTTTATAACCACAAACATGAATAAAAAGCTTAATAAACAACAGATTAAACTATTGGACAAAAGTATTTCATATACAGAGGTTATTACACAAATAAATAAGCTTAAACCAAACAAAGCACCAGGTAATGATGGTATTATACCAGAGATATATAAAATCCTTTCTAAAAGTACATATTCATTAATACATAAGGTTTTTATTTTGGCCCAAACTGAGTTAATAACCCCCCCATCTTGGCAATATACATTTATTTCGCCAATTTTAAAACCTAATAAAGATCCAACTAGATGTACTTCATATCGGCCCATCTCATTACTTAATGTTGATTATAAAATGTTTATGAGTATTTTTGCTGATAGATTGAAGACAATCATTCCCGGCATTATAGATATAGATCAAACAGGCTTCATTGTAAATAGAAATACTTTTGATAATATAAGAAAAACTTTAACATTAATTGATTTTGCAAATAGGAAAAGAAAGATTTAACACTTATTAGTCTTGATATAAGTTCAGCATTTGATTCAGTAAGTTGGGACTATCTGTTTACCTTACTGAAGTGCACAAACTTCTCAGATGCATTTGTAAATCTAATTGAGCATTTATATAAAGGAACGTTGGCTTATATTAAGGTAGGAACATACGTTTCACAAAAATACCCATTCTTAAAGGTACAAAACAAGGATGTCCACTTTCTCCACTATTATTCACTTTAGTAATGGAGCCTTGGGCTAATTTGATCAGAAACAGTACTGACATAGAGGGTTTTGAAATAGATGAAAATACAACATCCAAAATTCAACTTTTTGCAGATGATGTTCTAATTACATCAGCAGGATCTAATTCTTCTATGCAGTCTCTATTTGATAAAATGATGAATTTTAAAAGTATTTCTGGTTTAATATTCAATGAAGAAAAAACTAAAATACTACCTATATATACACGAAAAAATATTCTCATTAATAATTTTACTAAATATGTACCCAATTCAGGTCAGATAACTTATTTAGGTATAATACTATCTAAAGATATTAAATCTTTTATATATAATAATTATAATACCTGTTTTCATAATATACAAAATCTTTTTAATACCTGGAATAATATGTTTTTTACTATGGAGGAGAGACTTACAATTATTAAAATGATAATATTCCCCAAGATTTTATACTTAATACAATCAATAATACTTCCACCTACAAAAATAATTATCAAGAAACTGAATACACTAATGTTAAATTTCTATGGGCACCTAATAGACCTAGGATTGCATTAAAGAAACATACTAATAGCTGGTCTCAAGGGGGTATTTCTTTTCCAGACTTTAATTTATATACTATTTCTTCTATTGTAAAAGTTATTACTTTATTAATAGATCAGTCATATGTCGCAAAATGGAAAGATTATTGGGAGCTAATTAGTATGCACTTCATGAAAATCTCCTTAACACATAAAAATATGATTGTAAATAACTCCATGTTATGGTTAATAAAGGAATTTTGTACTTCACCTATTACACCTAAACATATGGTTTGTTACCCATTAAATATTATTATTAGCTATCGTAACTTCATATTCATGCACCCTAAGTATAGGGAATGGAATTTTGTAATATTCCCTATAATGTATACTCAGGGTATGCTTTTGTTATCTACTTCTGAAGGAACTCATTTAGATATAGATAATGATTTAAAGTACTGGTATCAGTTGATATCTGATAATAAAGTTAAAAATCTAGATTTCTTAAAACAAGAATTTGATCTAAGAGAAACTTGCTGGTTAGAGGTTCAGACCTTTAGACAACATCTCATTGATAGAATAGATCTAATGTCTAGAACAGTTAAAGAATCTATTCCAACACTGATTGATTACTTGATATTAAATTTACAACATAAAGTTTCTGATAAAGGTAAACTTTCATACATACATAAAATTATCAGACAAGAAACTTTTTACAGTGTAGATACATACTGGAATTATTTCACTTCTATTAATGGGGACCCACCAAATCAACAAGATAAACAATATATATTGGAATCTGCCTATAGAACTACGTCTTCCATTGTTTGGAGACTTTATACATGGAAATTTTTACATAGATCTTTTTATACACCTTTGATAATGAGTAAAATAAATAATAAAGATAATCTATGTAAGAGATGTAATGTAGAAAGTAATGCTGACTGGGCTCATATGTTTTATGACTGTATAAAATTGAAAGAATACTGGAAATCAGTTAATGAATTTTTGCAGGCTCTTTTTACAGATAATTTCATTATTTCTAAATCTCTTATATTATTCAACACACCTGTACCTCAAAGTGTTAAAAAGGTTAAGCTTCCCTTGTTATGGTCTATTTTAGCAGTGGCTAGGAAAATAATAACCAGAAATTGGATTTCAGATACACCTCCTTCATTCAATGAATTTAAAAATGTTTTGAATATAGTGTGCCATATGGAAACAAACACAATTAGGTCAAGAACAACTAGAAAAACATCTTATTATATTGTATGGGATAATTTACAAAATTTGTTAAAAAAAATCCTAATTTCAATAGCAAGGTATTTTAGTTTAATTAATTGATCTGATTGTAGTGGATGTCTTTGTAAATACTTTAGTTGTTTTGTTGAATGTTATAATCATATCTATTTTTAATTACTTGTATAAAATTGTTATGATATTTCTCTTGTATGTTAAAACAATAAACCTGTTTTAAAAAAAAAAAAAGAATAAATAAATAAAACCAATTCGCCCTTATATAATGCGCTTAACTCAAAACTTAATTAGTACTCTAGCAATTAAACTTTGAATACATTTGGATTTAAAGATACAATGATATAAAATAGAAGAAATTTATTTGACATCGTATAACTTCAATATTCATAAATGTCATGTTTGTGTGAAGCAATCTTATGACTTTGGAATTGTTCCAATATTTTTATTATTATAAAATATGTTGTGTTTTGAGTGACTTTTTATACACTAGCAGCAACTACAGTAGATTTTTTATGGTTCCATTTTTTTAGATTTTATGTTGTTGTATCATAACATCACATAGTTGGCAAATGGAAGCTGAGAGAATTAAACCCTAGAGCACAAGTAACAACATTACAACTATCATTATATCACCTCCATGCAGAATCAATTTATTGACTTGACAACATGTCAGAATCTTTGTCTTTTTCATTGTAAGATACTAACCCATTTTGAGACTATGTTATTTAATTCTAATAAG
This sequence comes from Protopterus annectens, assembly GCF_019279795.1. Lineage (NCBI taxonomy): Eukaryota > Metazoa > Chordata > Ceratodontiformes > Protopteridae > Protopterus > Protopterus annectens. Next base: position 548,149,886 of record NC_056743.1, on the reverse strand, counting down.
CAGATGCTTCATATTGTCTTAACTTTCAGCCAAAGATATAGTATCTTGAATTATTGTAACAACTTTTTTGGAGTGCTGTAGTTCTTCAGAATACATGCCATCAATGCCTACTGCTTTATCCTTTGATAAAGCTTTCAATTCTACTTCTTCCTTCACACCCACTAGCTCATAATCATAAGGGAGAGGTTCAAAATAATTGCTTTTCTATTTGATCTACAGTGGATTAACATCATTCACCTTTCATACTTGAACATCTTTTAACATTCCAATTTGACAAAAAAAGTTTTCTTTTTAAGTCTTGTATGTTCTGCTATGGCGACCCCTAACCGGGAAAAGCCAAAAGACACAAACAAACATGTTTTAGGATAGGCTTTGCCTTCTTCATCTAATATTTTCTGATTCTAATTACACATATTTGTCTTATTGATATATCAAGCACATAGGAAATTTCAGCTGTGTTCCACGTTTGCCTCTCTTTGGCGTTAACTTCTCTATATTTATAAATTAAATTAAAAATCTCTTCAGTTAGACATTTTGACCATTTTTTTTCTTTTTCACTTTTTGTAGGCACTATTCTCTCTTTTTTTCCAAATGCAACTGTCTTGACGTTTTATGATCTGGAAAGATGTAAAAATTTGGGTTCAAAACACTATACTTTCTTGATGTGAGCAAGAAAATGTGGTGTCATTAAGAAACAATATACCACATACTGAAATGTTCATCTTCATTTTCAACTTAAATATGTATTTTATTACTT